>NW_019743656.1:4797408-4851889 GCF_002891405.2 Cryptotermes secundus
ACCAGGCTGTGAAGGCCCATAGGGTTGTGAGACGTTGAGGGTCCCACATTATCTAGACAGTTGGCTCAAAGGTGGCGGTAAGGTTGTCAGCCTTAAATGCCAGCCCCGCTTTACTCCCCAGGAAAATTATTTAATTAATTCCTGGTATTCATTTCTGTTAGATATATATATATATATATTGTTGCATATTCGGTGAAAGCAAGAACCGCAGAGCCAGATAAACAACCATTGCTGGTGAACGGCTTTGAAACAACATTCTTCTCTAGGCAACAGCCACAAAACAAACAATGGAACAATGCCTGTTGTTAGGCAACATATTCTTAATAATGCTACAGTTGGACTACAACCATAGAGGATTTGTGTTTTCTACATAGTCTATGCTGAGATGTTATAAGCAAGACTAGGTTTAGAGTGCTCAGTTGAGAGTCAGGCAGTGAAGAGAAGACTTTATGTGTGTTCTAGTTACAGTGATATTTTGAGAGTGTAATTCAGTGAGGCTGTTATAGTTGCTGTGTTAAATCCATTGCCAGGAAGTGACTAGTGAAAGCAGACTGAAAAGACTTAGCATGTGATTGAATATTTGATGAAGTGTTGAAATCATTGATAGTGTCATAGTTATCTGTAGTTACCACATGTCAGTGGTCAATAAATCCAATATCCAACCCAAAACGCTGTTGAGAGTCACTGATATATGTGGCAATGTAATTAATGAATAACGAGCAAGTACACCACAATTTGTATGCTCTTCATACCTTTACTAACATGTTCTTGTGTTTGTATATGGATGTCAGCATGAGATCATTCAGGCCTTAAAGTGCTGATAAGTACCAAAGTTACATTTTGTCATTAATTTTTAGTAACGTTCCCCATATTGAATAATACAACAATATATGAAATTCACCACTGAGTACTTGCAATGAGTTTTTGTGTAAAGTCCATGCCATAGAATTTGATTTGTTTCATTCTGGTCCATCACACTAACAATATCATGAAAAGTTAAACAGTTCCATCCAGTGTAACTGGTGAAGATTTTTCTTATTTCACTTATTTATGCCCTTACATGTTTCAGTCTTCAAGGACCATCATCAGAGGAACACCTTTACATCAGTACAGTTGGAAGTTACTATTACAATATATGTTCTGAACATATATGTATATATTTTAACGTTCAGAACATATATTGTATTAGTAGCTTCCAACTGTATTGATGTAAAGGTGTCCCTCTGATGATGGTCTCTGAAGACCGAAACATGTAAGAGCATAAATAATTGAAATAAGAAAAATCTTCACCAGTCCCACTAGACGGAAGTGTTTAACTTTTCGTTGTCCATGCCATAGCTCAGACAGATAGGCACTAATTTCTTACAGTGGCACCTCGGATTTAATCCTGTGTGTCTTTATATGTGATTCTTGGTGGACAGAGTGGCTCTGGAGCCTGGTTGCCTTCTCATTGCTTCAGTTTTTCCCTGCAAATCGCCATAGCCCCATTCTCATCTGCCACTGCTGCTTAAGGTGTGTAATAGCTGTGACCAGCCAACATGTTAGTCTTCATCTCTGACCCGGTACTTGGCTGGTTACGGAGTCGGGGTTAGTCAGCTGTATTTTATTAAATCTTCATATTATAGGAACATGTTTTAGATTAAAGTTGTTGGTCATAATGTATATACTGAAGTAAACATGTTATATTGAGATTTTCTCAACCTGTATTCACATGTTAATGAATGAAAATGTTTTCAGAAATTGTGCAGAAGTAGTCCAGTTCCTATCATCAGAACTAGTTGAAGATGAATCATGGGATTCTCCTGAGAGAATACAGGAGGTTCAAGGTCCATGTTTGCTGGAGGAGATGAAGCCAGCAGCGTCTGGTCAGATGCAGGAGACCGTAGGGAACAAAATAGAGCATCAAGACAGGGAGGTGGGAGCTAAGAAGCCACAGTTGAGCAGACAGTCAAGAGATGTGATAGTGAGCAAGCAGAAGACAGATACTTCAAGAAAATATGTTAAGCTCAAAGGAAGGAACGGGATTGTGAGTGACGGATTTGAATCTGGTTCAAGTAACAAAGAGAATGACATAACCAATGGTGAGGTTAGACAGCCCAGATCAGAACACAGGGTCGATGATGATACTGATAACGGTGGTGATTTGACTCGTTTTATTGAAGGTAAATGTGAGGAAGGAATATGGGGACCATTCAGGAATGAAGTATGTAATGGGCAGCAGAAGGATAATCAGCATGGGACTAAGAAACAGGGTCAGAAGTGTAAGAATCATGTACCTGAACCTTGTATAAATAAGGGAGAGAACAAGCCTGAAAATTATATGCCTGAAGCTAATGGCTGCAGGGCTCAGGTACAGGTTGAATGGAATCAAAAGAAAGGTCAAATTGAGGTTCAGGAAGCCCACCGAGATCTGAACTTATTCCAACCTGTGCCTGACGCTCATAGAGCCAGGAGAGAGGTAGTATCTCAGACTTATGTGCCTGAAGCCAGTGACGGGGGAACTGAGGGACAGGTTGACTGGAATCAAAAGAGGGATGAAATTGAAATTCAGAAGGGTCACAAGGATCAGAAGCTGTTGGGGTTTCTGCCTGGCCCTAGTAGAAACAGAAGAGAGAGCATGTTTCATGGTTGTATGCCTGAAGCCGATGGCAGCAGAGCTCACGAGAAAAGTGTCGCCGAGAGCTGGAAGGTTCACGGTGACCATGTTCCTGTATCTCTAGCTGTGGGGAGAGGGAGACCACAGGAAGTGAATCGAGAGCAAGAAAATTGTAATAGCAATAATCAGAACTATGTAAGCAGAAACCGGGTGTACTGCAGTGATGAGAAATTGATGACAGACAAGTATAATGAATGGAATGGAAAGAAGAGACAAGGAGACATCTGGATTGACTTTGTGTCTCAGGATGCTGACATTTGTAGGAAAGAAGAGACAAGTAGTTTTGGTAGAAAGGAGAAACTGAGTAAGTCAGAAAAGGGAATGATTGAGCATTTTCCTGGTAAGAAGTCTGAAGATTCTGGCATGTGTGTATGCACTAGTTATGACAATAAAGTCCAAAGTGATTTAGGTAAGTGCATTAATAAAATAGAATCATCTGCTGATGTAAATGACAACAGTTATCTTCAAGTGCATGCTGAGCAGTCCTTCAACACTAATCCCGTATCCCTACAGAACAGCCCACAAAATGTGCGGATGTTGCCCACATCTTGTATTCGTGACATACATCTGAATCAAACCTGCAGTCCATGTGTGGATTCTCCTGGTAATGCTTCTCAGGTCCGCCATGCAACCAATGCTTTCTGGCCTTCCATGGCTTCTACAGCTGGATTATTCCATGGTAGTGACAGTTTGACCACAATGGCAGGTATCGGCAGCGAACCTCATGCTCAGCATATTCCAAATCAGGCATGTGAGTCATCTAGTCAGCCATTACTGGTTCAAAACATTCAAGAATTGTTTGAAGCATTTGTACAAGAACTGCAGTGGCATATAATGAGCACAAACCAAATGCATCAGATGGCTCTTGTGAACTCTCCAGGATCACGGAATATGAATCCTCCAGGCTTACCAAATTCGGAATGTAATCTGAAATTGCAAGGACAACAAATTAATTCAGTACCAGTGATGGCAGCACCAATAAATCCTCTTGGAGGACTTCCTACAAAGTCTAATGATTTGCTCCTGCAAAGTCATAATGCTTTATTAAATCAGTCTGCTTCTTCAGTGTTGAATCCTTGGCTGTTAGGAGTGAATCAGGTAGTGGCTCCCAGTAATGTACCGATACAGCCTATTGTCTCATCATCTTGTAACAGAAATGGAAACACAGTACAGATGCCAAACTCAGATATGTACAGTTCAGGTACTGTGTCACCAGATCCTTCAGTCTTCCAGTTAAATCACGCAAGCCAGGCAAACTATCCAAATATTTACCTAAATAATGCAGACAATATGCCGCTAGATATTCCAGCTTTCATGTTAAATCGTGGGACCCAGGCAAACCATCGATCCTGCATTTCTCCAACAGGAATTAGCCCCAGTTATATGATGCCTCAGAACTACCAATCCAGTCAAACTTATCAACCGGCTGTTGGCAGTATGCAGAATACACAACAAATAGCACCCATTATGTACAATCAGCCTCTTGGAGTAAGACCAGCAGATGAAGTTACATCTAGTAAAATGGTAATTGGTAAAGGAAGAGGACGATTGCTTCATTAAGGTGTGGAGGCGGTGTTACTGACGGTAGGTAAAAAGTTACTTTTAGATGGCTCTTGAAGGACTGATGAAAGAGTTGGCTGTATTAAGGTAGGCACACATGAAAAATTTATTTTCTGATTAAGATCCAGTATCACTAGCTAAGAAAATGGTAATAATTGGCCTTAATCTGTTACATGATTTACAGATATCCTATTCATATGTGTAACCATGTTATGAACATAATGTGTAGAAATAGCTACACGATAAGAAGATTGAATTCCACATTCTAAAATGGGTTTTGTTGTTTGGCAGTGTTAGATGCATTGCGCTTTTAGTTTTTAAGTTTCATGTTTGTTAAATACATATTTCATTGAATAAATATTTATAATTTTTCAGGTTTTCACAGCAACGAGTGTTCAGATTGCATCATTCTGGGTTGTGTCACTAGTTAGGTGGATGCCAACATTTTGGAGGAAGATGTTGCTTCCATCTTCCAGATGAAAGTGAATGGGGTGAAGATGCAGTCAGGTTGTATACAGGCATGTTACATGAAAGGAGGTCTTACCATCATGGCAACCTGATCACATCGTTACTGTGCTCACTTCAACCCTGAAAATGGAGGCAGAATGTGTCTCAGAAATGTTGGAATTCACCTACAGTGCCACATGGTGCCACAACCCAGAAGACCGCATTCAAAGCCTACCTTGCTCATATGGACTATTAAATTAGAGACATTACACTGTACTTATATATTGATGCTATGGGGATGTTTCATACAAATTTATATTTGAAGAGCTTTTAAGGGAATTTATTTAGGTGTACAAAATGTATCTGTCTTTAAAAATATTTAGCACCCATTTGGGCAAATTATATGACATTATCCCCCACAACAATTTCAGCATGCCAAATGGTACTGAATTTTATGACTGTGGATATAACTTACATTATGTTCATGTATGCTGCTTTAATTTTGTCTTCTCATATGTGAAATCTATTCAGAAATTGTTGCTGAACTACTTTCTGCGTGTTCCTAAAATGAGAGTAATTCCAGTCAGTATTTTATAGGTTTACTATTTGTTCTTGTTCAAGGGGCTTTCTTTTTCCCCTAGATTCCTAAATTTCATGTGAAGAGAATTTAGGAAACTATTTTTCCCAGACTTTACCTTCTCTATACTAAATGCCTTATAACTTTCCTGTAGGTATATTAGATCAGCTTCCCTTGGAGTCAAGAGTTTCTTTTTTCATCCAGTAAGCATTTCACAGGAAATAAAGACTTTAGCTGTGAGAATTTCAAACCTCATTTCCCATTATTGTTCACCTCTTTGAACCATCGTTCATTTTCTTTTCTGTGTTATTTAACCTGTCACTCATGAAGTGTGTAAAAGCCAGAGTAAGTAATTGTATCTCACTTCACAGAACCCTGCCCCTGGTATTTACCAGGAATGCGTTTCTAGTTATTTTAGTTAGAGTGCAGGAATGTATTTAATTTCATTAGTAATATGTATAATTTTTTTATTAAATAAAAACAGATATTGATAAATGAGATAGAGGGCTATAGGAGAATTTTATCTGAGGTAACAAAATAGTCCTATGATAGAAAACAAGCACTTAAAAGAAAATGTCTTGCTTTCTACATATTACATATAAGAATTATTTCAATAATCCCATGCACATGTTTACTATTTACTCCAAATTCAAGGCATCTTCATTTTCCCCCTGGAATTCCCAATCTTCATGCAGACAAATTTTGGAGGCTAATTACACTTTCCCTTCTCCATGCCTTACACACACACCACACTCACAGTTATCCGCTTCTAAACACTTGTTTGGGCGCCCACTTCTGATATATGTTGATTATTGAGTTTTAATATAATAAATACAGAATTGTAATTTGTGGAAATGAGACATTTCTTTGAATTTTGTAATCAGAATAATACAACAGTTCAAAAAATTCTCTTGAACATAAGAGACCATTTTTTCACATTCAGAAACTAAAGGTCATGTTGAATATAATATTTGGTATTTCAACGCCTACAGCTCATGCAGAATAGAACCAGAAAATAATGTAAAAAATTTATATTCTAGAAATTGTTTAATAATTACTGTTGTATATCCCTCAGTCACACACGTGGGTTTCATTTCTTTTCTCTTTTGGAGATAGGCTCTTAGTTCAGAAATGTGATGTGGCCTGAACTGTCCACTAAAATTTCACTCTGTAATGACATTTTTCTTTAATAGTAAACATTTTTAGGGATATTCATTAACTTCCAACACTGACCATGATTTTGAGGACTGTTGCATGCATGCATCTTGTCTGTACTTCAACAAAAATAGTAATGAAATGATAAAAACTGTAGTTACTGATGAGAATTAAAGTGTTAACAATGTTATATTTTAGCGTCCTGTTGCACTGATTTAAGTTCATGATTTGTTTAATCCGTCTTGCAGTGCGTACACTTATCTATCTTCTTCTCTCACTCTCACTACATGTTTCGGCATAAAAATGCCATCTTCAGGTGCTACTCAATTCACGTCAAACTAGTACATTGTATGCCTTGTCTTCACTTTAAAATAACTAAAATATATGTCCATCATATATATTGACAAATGTCAATCGTAAAAATATTAAAACTGTTCAGGATTCCCGATCGCTACGTCGTATCTTATTACGCCAGTCATGCTCAAAACTCACTCAAAACGAAGACAGAACACACACACACACATACCCAGCAGACCCAACAGCATAACGCACGCAGTCGCGAGAACAAGACGCAACAGAAACACAATACACACGATAGGGAAGAAGAGCTCAAACAGAGTAGGATGAGCATGACTGGCGTAATAAGATACGACGTAGCGATCGGGAATCCTGAACAGTTTTAATATTTTTACGATTGACATTTGTCAATATATATGATGGACATATATTTTAGTTATTTTAAAGTGAAGACAAGGCATACAATGTACTAGTTTGACGTGAATTGAGTAGCACCTGAAGATGGCATTTTTATGCCGAAACATGTAGTGAGAGTGAGAGAAGAAGATAGATAAGTGTACGCACTGCAAGACGGATTAAACAAATCATGAGAATTAAAGTGTTTCAGTGGTTCAGTCTTGGCCATAAATGAAAAGGTATACAGTTCCTTTATATGGTAAGGTGATACTGCAGTGTCAGTATATCTTCCAGGAAAATGCCCTTTTGACAATTGCACTCATTACTAACTCATTTGGTACATTATTTTATATATTTTTGACATCTGTATGTTGCACACATAATTTTAATTTTGTGCCTGATATATGCTCCACATTCAGTAAAGTGTAGGGGGGGGGGACAGCACATTTAAAATCTAAATTAAGGAAAGGTAGAACTGAAATAACTGAATAGTGGGCCACATTATCAGATATATTGTAATTACATGATGACATATACTTAGAGCTTTTTCAAACCAAAAGAAGTGCAGAGAGGCAATTTCGGAAGAGCTATTTGTGTGCATGTGTTTGTGTGTGTGTTTTTTATTTTATTATTATTAGAAGGTTCACCTCATGGTTCTCCACCCCTAATTTTCAATTATTATTGTAAAATATCTGTTTAAATATTTTTTCTAACATCAGTTCAGCAGTTCATATGGTTTCCTTTCCTGTCATATTGTAATATTGGGTAGTGAAGTGTGTTGCAGTGTGCGGCAATACTGTTTGAAAGTCACTACATTTTGTTATCCTTGATTCACTGTATTGGCTAAGGTATAATCTTACAATCATAAGAATCAGTTAAAATATATAAGATATATATGCCTAAATGTTAATTGTTGCCTTAGGTTTGTTTTCAAGCACAGTATTTCATTTCATTGGTCTTGCATATGTTTCTGTAATAAAGTAATCTGTTGGTATACGTTCAGTACTACTTTACTTAACACACAGTTTGTGTGAGGTTTCAATACAGTGTATTTTATTTTTGTATTAAATGCTACAGAATTTGCATTATTTATTTTTTCATTATTCCTCATAACGAATGACTGCATCTAAAAATTTGGTGTTTGATACTGATTGAGCCATCAATGTAGATATAGCAAAGACTGGCAGAATGGCTCTAGAAGCTTCCCACACCTCTAATAGGTATAGCGAGAGAAGCTGCCATCAGTATTCATTCAGCCAGTACTGGGTTTAAATTCTGGGATAACACATTAAGTTGGTATCTCCTTCCTAAGTCACTAGCCATGTAATCCTCTCATTTAATTTAACACCAAGCAGACTTGTCAGTTTAGCTAGTTTCTTGGGATGGGGTGATACTTAAATACACATTCATTCTACTCTCTTGATGAATACCTATTGTCTAGAAAATAACTTATGTATCTTTAAATAGCCTTGTGTGTAGTCACTGTGTATTCTTGATTTCACTTGTGTGAGAACTCCATTGGGACTGTACATATATTCTGTATTTATATGACATGTTCCACATCCTACAGTCATTTTGACTAACTTTGGATCCATGGAGTGCAATGCAATGTAATGTAAAGACTCAGTCCACTTCGTACATCTGCCACTATTTTGCCTGTTGTACCAGCCCCGGATGATAGACGATGTGTATGGAGCAGCCGGTGGAATGGGAATTGGTGGGGGAAACCAAAGTACTCAGAGAAAACCTGCCCCTTTCTCCACCACAAATCCTACATGATCTGACTTGTGCTTGAACCCAGTCCACAGCAGTGGGAAACTGGCGACTGACTGCCTGAGCTACAGCATGGCTGACTTACATGTTAATACAGTATCATAAATTTAATGACCTTGTCTCTGTTCGGTTCAGAGCATGGGGGTAAGTTATGCTTCTGAATGCAGTAGTAACAGAGAAATGTTCTCTGCATTTGTGTTTGTGTCACTAGAGAAATTGTGGGAAACTACATATAACACATCTGCTTTAGGTGCTGCATGAATAAATAATAATCGATAAGTGCTGTTTCCCTCTCTTTGACACTACATTTAGAGTAGTTCAGCTGCGTGAACTTGATGAAGCGCAGTTTAGAACGAATTGTCCCACAAGGCATGATAATATTCCCATCCAGCCTTAAATACCGTATTTTAATTTTCAGCATTTCATCTGGTACATAGTTTATGATGATGATAAGGTAAATGTGCCCATCTGCTTAATTTAGCACCACGCCATGATGACGTACGTGGGTAGTGGAGATATTGATACCATCCTTAACCTCGCCATTAGATGGAGATGAGTGGGTAGTTCCACGTCTCAGAAACTTCAACCCTAGGGAAACCGCCCCTGGTACTCATTGTATAGGAAGGTGGGTGGGTTCCAGAGCCATTAAACTGTTAAATTAATTGATTCATAGTAAACTTGTTTTCATAACGGTTGCAGGCATTTATCGGTTGCTTGGTCGGTATAGTTGGCTTGCGGACTAAAACCACGGCATTTGTTTGTTGCAAGCATTTATAGTATGGCCAGCTTCTAAACAGGGTGTGCCACCATACTCCCTATGTGTATTGTGAATTTGTAACCTTTTGTCAGAGATTTACCACAGAGCCACATAAGGGAAGACTATGCAGAGCGCTGAGGAGAATGTTGGACCTGAGATGGATAAAGTAAGCGGAGACAAGAGAGCATTTCTTAGAGAGGAGCTTCATAACTTATACTATGCCAAATGCTATTGGTTAAATCAAGAAGGATGAGGCACTGGGTCAGTTTTTCTCCTCTCACTTTGGACTCCCCTGCCAATTCTCATCCCACAAACGGCTCCATATTCAGTAATCATCCTGTCATCGGTTCTAGATAGCCTTGATGCTGACAGCGTCATTAAATATCACAAAAAAAAGGAGATGGGCGGGGCATATAGAAGGCATGGGAGAGAGGAGAAATGCCTACAAAGTAGGAAAAGCTGAAGGAAAGAGATCTTTTGAAAGAAGAAAGAGGATGAGAGGGTGTGAACTATATTCATCATCTTACTGAGGATAGGGACCAGGAGTGGGCTCTTGTGAACAACGGTAAACCGGTTCCGTAAAACGCTGGTATTTTTTTTAATAAGGCGAGGAACCGTTAGCTTGTGAAGAAGACTGAGAGCCATATTGAAATATTACAGTAGAGTTCTAATGTTCAAGCAGTGACTCCCGACTGGAATACGCTGCAGATAAAATGTCAGCCTTCCTTTGAAACCGCTGAACTCGGCACAGTGTCCAGTTTGTAGTCCAAAAATAAACATCAGCTATGCATTACGTAATATCATGTACGATCTTGTGACAGTGACAATTGTGCTCATTAGCCCAGCAGTGTGACACAGCAGGAGTGTCCTAGTTGTTCCTAGCTCAGAGAAAAGAAAAGTGCATGAGGACATCGTAAATCACATCAGGAATAATGGAGTTTGACTTGGTTCATCCTGGTCCGTCACACTAGCAGTAGTATAAAAGCTTATTAACGCCGTCCAGTGTAACTGATAACTGTGTTTTTTTAATCTTTCATCCTTTTCATGTTTCGGTCGAAGCGACCATCTTCAGATGGACATTATCAGTACCTACGGAAACTACTATTATAATGTCATTTGTGATTATAAATTCATACAGACACTACTATTAAAATATCAGAAATATAAAATATTATACTTTAACAATTACTGCTATGTGCATGTCTTTATTAAATATACGAGGGTTGGAACTTTAATAGTGGCAACTATTTATTTACAACTGATACAAAATAGATGCATGTTTCGAAGTTTTACTGTCCTTCAATGTAGTCACCAGCATTAACACAACCCGTTGCCAGCGATGTGGAAGTCTTAGGATACCTTTAGTGGCGCCTGTTGTGTTGATAGTTCGAATGGAGCTGTCTACTGCCTGAAGAATCTCTGGGACAGTTCTGAAGCGAATGCCACGAAGTGGTTCCTTCATCTTAGGAATCAAGTCGAAGTCACAAGGGCTTAAGTCCGGGGAGTATGGTGGATGGTACAGCACTTCCCAGCCCCATCGATCGAACAAATCAGCCATAGCTTGCGCTGCATGCGGCCGAGCATTGTCCTGCAAAATGATGGGTGGGTTCTGCAGAAAGTGTCGCCGCTTCTTTCTCAAAGCTGGTCGCAGGTTGTGTTCCAAAAATGAACGGTAATACTGCGCATTGACGGTCTGCTGTCGGGGAACGGTATGCGTTAGGATAACACCATCACAGTCATACACGAGAATCACCATAACTTTCACATTGCTGGGGTTCTGACGAACTTTTGATTTTCGTGGTGACCCGTAATGACGCCATTCGTTCGATTGGCGCTTCATTTGTGGCTCGTACGATTTGGCCCATGTCTCATCCAGCTTAATTATACGTCGTAAGAAAGCCTCTCCGCGCTCATAGCGCTCCAAGTGGTTACGAGCAGCGTCGTATCGTAGCCATTTCTGCATTTCCGTCAAATCATGCAGAACCCATCGTGATGCAATTTTTCTCATGCCCAGGTGTTCCTTCAGAATGTGAAGCACAGTCATATACGCTAATCCTGTCTCTCGGGCCAGCTCTCGAATCGTATGGCGTCGGCCACTCTCCAATAACGGAAAGAGCATACATTTCTTCTTCACTGACACTAGGACGACCTGGCCGACGCATGTTTGCCACATTTTGGCGTCCCTCGTTGAAGGCTTTTACCCACCTTGCCACTGTTCTGTAAGGCAATGCAGATTCCCCGCAAGCCTCTTGAAGACCTTCATGACACTGTCGTTCTGTACGGCCTCAGGCACATTCAATCTCTACCCAACTCCGTTGTTCCTGTTTCAAAAACATTGTGACAACACTACATTAGACCGCCAGCTAACACTGGGCTCTGTTCTTCTCGTCACTGCTCATGCGCGTGATATGGGAAGGGAGAGTCCATTTGCTCTGAGGTAAGGTAGGTATGTAACTAACGTGTGGTATAAGCGACATTATTTTGTTCCGTTTCATGGCGTCTCTACAGCAGTGTTGCTATTACTAAAGTTCCAACCCTCGTATATAATTTATTATAATTAGTCTATTTACAAGTACGGTTTAAAAACGTTTTATTAAAATCTAGAACCGATTTGGTTCATGTCCTTATAATTCTTCTCTTTAAAGGAAGATGAATGTGTACCAAATCCTGGTTCCGTTGTTTGAAGAATATGACTCTTTAATGTCATTGTCCAGTTATTCGGGCCACGCTGCATCGTTATGGAAGTTTATGAGATCGCCAAGCTCTCTCTTTGTGTGTGTCCCGTTTCGAACCAAATGACCGATTTTTACAAAATTCTACCAGATACCACCCAAAAACTATACACTTTTAAATTCCTTACACTATATAATAACAAGACGGAGCGCAAAATTCTGAAGTGGATGTTCTATAGCTCTCGTTTTGACGAGATTACTGATATAACGTTGGAGTTTGGAACATGACATTTCATATGAAATATTGATTGTAATGCAACAGTTACAAATATGGCATCGATGCAAAATTTTGGTTTATGTTCCACATATTCAACATAGCATCTGCATGTACTTAAGTAATCATAGCCTTTGTAATACAGTAATGGATTTGTATGACTACAGTCTATGGCTTTATGAGTTGTGCTCTTAAATTGTCAGTCTAATTTTACTAGCATACGTCTTCTCTTCTATATCCTTTCTCTGTTTTTAATGTTATCTGTTACTTATTGATTTTATTTACTTACGTCATGAGCATCTCGTATATGACGCAGTCAGAACTACTTAGCACGGTTCGCTGACACGTGGTTCATGTACGGCTATCGGTGCCAAACAGCTCGGTTGTAGGCCCGTTGGGAGAAAGAGTGTAATAAGGATCTAACACAGCTTCATCTTACATACACACTTCAAACGAAAACAAATGCGGGAAATGTTGCCACGCTAATTCGATTTATAAACCCTAGGATTCCTAGTTTTGGAGCAAGGAAAGGATTCCAAATATATCATGTTTAAAAATTACAGTCTTCTGGGATGTGATGCCATGTACTTCAGTAAGTATGTACTAGTGGATGGGAAGAAACTGCTGCCTTCATGTTTAGAGCAGAAGACGGGGACGGAAGGTTCCTGCATGTCAGACTACACGGCGTCACATCCCAGAAAACTTTAATCTTTATATTCACCGCCATTATAACTCCAAATCTCATGTCATGTTTCGACCTGTATATTTACTGTATGAGACGATCGATTTATAAGTTTCCCGTTTCGAGTTTTGGTCCATAAATTGCAGAGGAATATTCGATAATTTTCTTTAAAAAATACATAATCGCCTGTTGGTTCAGCAGTAAGCTTGTCCCATGTGACCTGCACTCTCAGTACATCTAACTTACCCTTCGCTAATTTTCTTGCCAGTGGTATAATTTAACTTATACTATAGCAATTCCGGGCTTCCCAAAATTTAAATTTAAAATCGTCTTCTTTTGAAAAATAACCCTGTTTGAGCCATAGCCTCCCTTTGAGGATTCTGCCAGATTTGTCTATAGATCATCCGGTTTTCACTTATTTGGATTTCGCAACTTTTTTTTTTTTTCGGAGCAAGACCGACAGACTTGCGTCCAACCCCCAGCATGGAGAAGCAGGACCCTGTATTTATGTCTCCCGGTGACAGGGTGGCCCAGTTTTACTACAAGGCACCGGGTTCCCTTTTCGTCGCCAGCTTCGACTCGCAAGGCTACATTGGAGATATTCTAACCCAACCCCACAGAGGACTAAATCCCTTCACTATTTCATAAGATATTCCAAAGGAATCATCAAAGTCCGAAATGTTGTTAAACATTTCGTAATATGCTTATTTTTTACGGTGCTGGATTTGAAACTCCCGTCAAAACAACAAGAAGATAGAAACCCCTTTTATTTCTGTATTCGCAGCCAGCGACCTTCCGTATTTGGAGGATATCTGGTCTCGCATCCTGAGGACGCGCCAGATCTTGACAACAAGAGACACACCCAACGTGATAAAGATGTGAGTTGCTACTGGTTAGCGCTCTTGCGTCCCTGCTGGGTGCTCTGTTCGTCTCGAGACCAACGTCAACCGTTGGAAGTGTGTACGTACTAACGAATATAAAGGCACATTTTCATGTTCAGAAAAGCCTGCTGACTCTAGGCACATGCTGTACTTTTAAAATCCGGTGTAATAATAGCCATGGAGAAAACTGCATAATGAGCAGCATCATAACTTGTACTCTTCGTCAGGTATAATTAGACGTATCAAGTCAATGGGGTATGATATGGGTAGTGCACGTAGCACGCATGGAGAGAAGAGGAATGGATATATAGAATTTTGTTGGGAAAGCCTGAAGGAAGGAGATCACTAGTAGTACCTAGACATAGGTGGAATGATAATATTAAAATGGGTCTTAGAAAGATAGGATGGGGCGATATGGACTGGACTGATTTGGCTGAAGATAGAGAGCAAGGGCGGGCTCTTGTGAACACGGTAGTGAAGCTTCTGGAGGCTTCTAAGGAAGGATTCACTTCTACGGAGTTGGTTAGTTAGTCTAATATTAAATTTCCATCTAGCATAGGTCTACCAAGGTCCTTGTTCCTTTCAAGTTTTCCGACTAAACTTTTTGCTTTTATATCGCATCTCCCTCATGAGTCCTGCATGCACCGCCTACAAGATCATCTTTGAGTTCATTACCATAATCTTATTTTGTGAAGATTATAAATTAAGAAGATTCCTATTATGAAACTCGCTTCATTCTCTTGTCACTGCGTCCCTCCTAGTTCAAAATATTCCTCTCATCGCCCTCTTCTCAAACACCCTCGGCGTATGTCCCTGACTAAAAGAAAGTTGTCCCTGTATTTAATTAATTAATCACCGCGCCATGAAGACATGGGGGAGTGGAGGTATAGCTCCATCATTCTTGACGTCGGCACTAGATGGAGGTGAGTAATCAGCTTCACGCCCCGACCGCTTTACCCCTGGAAAATGGCTTCTGGTACCCATTGGATGGAAGGCTGAATTGGACTCGGAGCAGGTCTGGACGATGTGGAGAAAAGAAAAATATTGCCCTGCCGGCATTCGAACCCCGATCGTCTATCCCCAGCCCGTCATTATACCGACTGAGCTATCCAGACTCCTGTCCCTCACTTATTCCATATTTACATCAACATGGAAATGAGACTGGATACTCGGAAAACTGTAACGAATATGATCGTTGTTTAATAACATGGAGATTATACATGATATTTTATGTACTTAGAGACTGAAATGTGGATTTAAAATCTTATCATTGCCTTCTTTTTGGTCCCATAACGAAGGTCATGGGAACTAGAAATATTCATTTTTAACACTAACAGTACTGAAAAGGCTGGTCTAACTGCAATTCTTTGGACCTGCGATCGGTTAGAATTACGGCCGGCATACAGCCTATATTGACTGAGTCTTTTCCATGATTTTACTCAAACCCCCCCCAAACAAATTCAGGGTTAGTACCTCGATTAGTCCACGGCAACTTCCTTTTATACCATTTCCAATTAATTCCTCATCTTAACTGGCAGATTGGTTCGAACACACTCGGCAGTTAATTCGCCTATAAATACACTACTACTACTACTACTACTACTACTACCACCATCGCCGTCATTCGTTGCTGTTAGGTTCTGATGCAGACAGCACGTATAAAATAACCCTTAGAAAGGGCACTGATCTTTTGGGAAACTAGTTGTTAGGTCGGGCCAGCATTTGATGTTTTTTACTTTACCGTATTAATGTGAATGTTAGAAAGAGGGGTTGCTCCCTGGCATTCTAAACACATTAATCTTCTTCCGTTTAAAACTGACATGAATTCAAAATAATCCGATTTCCCTATTTATATTGCACTTGTAACTGGAGTTTCATGGTTTCACCCTCTCAGTTAATCATATCCATTATTCGAGTTAATGTTGCTTATAAGTGGAGTTTCGGAACTGAAAGCCAGATATTATAAGCAACGCATCGTTAGGAACAGGAAAATAGTCCGAAGCTCATGAACTAAAGCAGTTTCCGCAGGAAACTTCAAACTTGTGTCATTCTCACGTTCAGGGGACAGCTGAAGCGTTGCTATAGTAACGCCATCGATCTGTCAACGCTGCGGTGACTCAGCATCGCTAAACTACACCTGCGATTCATTTGTTCCGAAAAGAAAATACACCGACCTACAAAATAAAACATTATTGTTGTTTATTACATGTGTTTCATTTTTGAGATGTACAATAACTAAGTAATTTTTTTAAATGGAATAATATTTTATTTTTCACCTCAAAATGAATTATTAGCCATTGTTTGGTTTTATTGTAAAAGTCATGTGAAGCTCTCTCCAAAGAGACGATTCTGTTGTATTCGTATTTTCAATCCCGACGCCGGATTTTTTTTATGAAGTAATATAATTTAGTTCATAATTTTACATGATGCTGATTTCAGCCATTAATTCGTTAGATCAGGAAATCCTGTAGAATAAAATGGAACCACGCCAGACCACTGTCTATATACTTTCGTTTCGTCTCGTTCTCTGAAGCCAGTCTCTTTCAGGTTTACTAGAAGGGAGACGCCACCCGATAGTCAGACCATTGTTGCATCCTATATTATACATCATTGCTGATACAAGAATGATATTCACCAAGTTCCATGTTTTCTTTGCTCGTTCAGTGATTGATTACACAATCTCATGGCTAAATCTTGAATACGCTAAGGCAACTTCCTTGTTCTGTGTGATTTATTGACTAATTTTTAGATTCTTTAATAACATCGTCTCAACTGAAAGATCATCTAAAGCCAAGTGAGTCTGTAAGAAGTTAACGAACGAAGGACGTGTAAGGATTTTGCATGAAAAGGACATGTTCATCCCCAGAAGCAGAAATGACCAAGAAGAAAATTTAGTGAGGATATTCGGTTGACTGATCGAGATTTGAACTAAGTGAAAGTGTAAAGCATTATCACTATATCAACCTGCTCGCTCTTCTAGGATGTGACGCCGTGTAATCTGGTAGATCTTTACCAACTCGGAGCAACTTGTTGCCTCTTTCCTTAAGGCAGAAACGTATTTTTTACTGTTCTACTCTCAAGCTTGGGACAGCCGGTCATTCCGAAATGTTGGCAACAATCTACGAGACTACACGGCGTCATATCTAAAAAAAGAGTAAACTTCATGGTCACCACCGTTAGAACCTTGGATCTCTCATTTTTGCTTATGTTTTTCCCAATAAACTACCATGTACACTTATTGTGCTATACGTCCACCCTCCTACAACCTTAATTCAGTTTCATTAATAAAGGTTAAGAATGTGTGCTAATATTCATTACTCGATTTCTTGTCTCCTATTTTTCTAATAGAAGAAAAGAATAAAAATTAAAACACACAAGACATGGTTTTACCTGTTGTTTTATATGGATATGAAACATCCTATTTCATCATAAGTGAGAAACAGAGACTGAAAGTGCGACCAGGGCGCTGAGAAGAATATTCGGACCTAAGTGAGAGAAAGGAACAGGAGGATGGAGAAACCTGCATAATGAGCAGCTTCACAGATGTGAAGATCTGTACTTATTTTGTGGTCAGCGCATTTGACGGAAAACCCAGGCAGAAATTGTAGGATAATATTATAATGAAGTGTGAGAGTGTACACTGAATTAATTTGTCTCAGTCTTGTGAATAGGGCAATGAACCATGGTGCCCATAATAAAAATCGGGGGATTCTTTGATTGGCTGAATTACTGTAACTTCATAAAAACTCCGCTCTGATCTCCTCCATACGGACGCCTGCAGAAGTTTGTTCAGACCGCACTCCGCACAAAGCTGTCGGAGAAGTTGCCGCAACAGCACGGCGATACTGTAATGAGCAAATAGATTCTAAAGGTTTCTGACGGTGGTGTACAAAACTAAGAATTACAGGGCTGTTAGACTTTGCCCATCGTCCGGTAGTCTAAAAAATACTAGAGGACAAAACATTTCGGAAACTGAATCTGTTTCTGTTTTGAGATGAGGGGCTTAGAACGAGCTGACCTCAGTCACTCTATGTTTTTAATACAATCCCAAATAATTCAGTAGCCTTCTGAAGTACGTGTATGATCGTGCAATATGTTTTGAGAGGTTTGCAGTCACGCAAAAATGCGAACTAATGATATTGCACTTCCTAGATAGTCAAGACTGAGCATTACTGCGAAAATCACGGTATCTCTAAACGACCTGAATAAATATAAACAAGATCTAAAAGTGTGTGACAATGCTACATTAGTGCAAATATTATGTTTCCGGACATTATCTATGGTCCTGTTTTCATTTAAAAACAAAGCTCAATAGGTTTTACCTGAAGACGGAGACAGAATCTAGTATTCGAAACGTTGTTTTTAAATAAAAATAAGACGACGAATAATGTCCAGAAACATAATATTTGAATAAATTACAAAAACATTTGGTAAGACGCAAGAACGGAAGAAGAATACTGGTTTTTTATTTAGCGCGTAGTGGGGTGGAGTTCACCGACGTTTCGAAGGACCATACTGTCCTCATCTTCAGGATCCAAGAATAAGACAAGTAAGCAACCAGCAGGAAGCAAGCAGTAAGTATAACGAACTGCGCATATAAAGCTTGTTCCAAGAAGCAGGCCTGCAGAGGAGCTCTGAGGGAACCGGTAAGAACAGAGAAAAGAATAACTAAACCTGGTCCTGAAAATAACCATTGAGTCATGAAACTATGGCGTAAGTCGGGGGAAATTATATTACGTATGGTTTTCCTGCTCGTCTCGTTTTTTTTTTTCAACTCTGTAGATAGAGGAAATACGTTCTTCAGAAATACTTGTGCCTGTCTATCAGACCACTTAGCATCACATCCCAGACGACCGTAATGTTAAAATCTAAATATCTGGATAATTTAATGTGTTACAGTGTTAAATGCGTACAGAAAAATCAAATTGTGCATGTTAGTATTAAAGGAAATCAATACATTAGTGTTTTTTCTTCAAGCAAATGGACTATATTCCAAGCTGTTTACCTATTCAGCTACTTCTACGAAGAAGGGATGGTGTTCCTTTGTAGGTATGATGCCTTTTTGAAAAGAATTATGGAACTTCGCAGTGACTACAATGGGTTTTCTAATAATTCTGTAATAACATTTCTTTCCATCTTGGAAAATCTCCATATTTTTAATAAAAATACCTATAACGAGCGAGTTTCTGCCTGTATATTGTCACGTGATGGAGCGACTATAGACGGGGTTTGGATTGGTAATTAGAATTATTGAGCATTTACATACAGAACCCGTAACTACAAATATCTATAACGCTATTACTAATCCATACAATCTGTAGTTCACTACAGCATGTGCTGTGTCCTCTTAGTCTGTTGTGTTTTCACCAGTCGTCTGGTAACGTTTTTCAAAGCCGTAGATCGCTCAACTTCCGTGTTCTTGTAATTACTGGCCGGCGACTGTCTTAGAACTAACTAAATACTAGACTTGTCCTGCTTATAACACCTTGGCACGAACCGCATAGAAAACACCACTTCCAGCAGTTCTTCTATCGCTGCGCCACGCAGCTGTCGCACGGACCACATAGAGAATACCGCTTCTCAGTCCATTCGTGCGTTTTAGAGTCATTACTTAACGACGGTTCTACATGCTACAATGTAAAATTCCCATTGTTTTCCTTTGCCTTGTTTCCAACAAGTAATTCCTCAGAGGAAACAAATGAAATTAACTAAATATTAATAATGAAATATAAAGCAGAAATTGTTTATATTATTACCAACGTCACGTAGCGACCTGAATTCAGTTTCAGACTGCTACTCTAACAAAGTCACGATATATTTACATATATTACCCTTTATCATTACAGGTACAGTTTACCTATTTTAAGATTAATATATTATATTTGTGTATATGTAAATAACAATATCGGTTCATCTGCTCACGCTTTCTATCGTGGAAACAAATGCTGACAGTAAGTATGTGTGAATACGAAAGTTGAAGAAAGCAGTCTTCTGGGATTTGGCACCGTGTATATGTGGTGTTAACCGACGTTTCGGAGGAACGTATCGCCCCCATCTTCAGGGTANGAAAGTTGTTCGTATCAGGATGTTTGAAAAAATGTACAATGTTTAAGAAAATTTAATTACGTGCTGGATCAATTTATGCAGTGTGATACCTTTAAACCGATTCGACATCAATATCTAATTTCATGCTGATTGACATTCCTTGATCTAACAATATAAATGTAATTAAATTAGTTCACGGGTAGTGTATCTGAAAATGTTTTCCCTCCCTACTTTGGCATCGAAATCTCCTAACAAAATTTTCATAGGGTATTTCGGGAAAGTCAAATCTCATATCCATATTCATTAGCTTAGGTCGTTTATCCAAGGAATCAGTCCAGGTCCGAGGCTTTGTGTTCATTTTCGTAACATAATGATTTTTTACGGTGAGGTCATGACATAAAGATAGGTAACAGATGTTTTGAAAATGTGGCACAGTTCAGATATTTGGGAACAACGATAACAGATCGAAGCCTGATTCAGGAGGAAATTAAGAGGCGATTGAACTCGGGTAATGCTAGCTACCATTCAATCCAGAACCTTTTGTCTTCTCGTCTGTTTTCCAAAAACATAGAAATTAGAATATACAAAATTATAATATTGCCTGTGGTTCTGTATGGTTGTGAAACTTGGTCTCTGACATTAAGGGAGGAACATAGACTGAGGGTGTTTGAGAACAGGGTGTTGAGGAGAATATTTGAACCAAAGAGAGATGAAGTCACAGGAAGTTGGAGAAAACTGCATAATGAGGAGCTTCATAACTTGTACTCTTCTCTAAGTATAATTAGAATGATCAAGTCAAGGAGGATGAGGTGGGCAGGTCATGTAGCACGAATGGGAGAGACAAGGAATGCGTATAGGATATTGGTGGGAAAGCCAGAAGGAAAGAGACCACAGGGAAGACCAAGGCGTAGGTGTGTGGACGATATTAGAATGAATCTTAAGAGAGAAAGGATGGAATTGTATGGATTGGATAAATATGGCTGAGGATAGGGACCAGTGGAAGACTTTTGTGAACACGGTGATGAACCTTCGGGTTTCATAAAATGCTGGGAAATTCTTAAGTAGCTGCAGAATTGGCGGCTCCTCCAGAAGGGCTCAGCTCCATGAGTAAGTAAGTAAGTAAGTAAGTAGTGTATTTGAGCATAAATTTTGTATTGACCTCCTTACGTTTCAAGAATATAATAAACCAATTTAATTTAAAGGTTGCCGCCAAGGCGGCAGCGAGCATATGCGCAGGAGCGGTGCGCGGAGGCAGGCGGGCAGAGCCATTCTGTTTGTTGTGTGTCCGCCATCATAGCTAGCTGCAGTTCTGATGAGGAGAAGTTGGTGATAGAGTGTAGTGGCGGGTGTGGCGTGTTTTCACGGGTAAATACTTGTCCGAAATGCTTGAACTATCAAGATTTTGGGCTTTCATTTGTGTTCTTCTGGTTTCAAGAGGAGTATACAGTTATGTTGAGGTACGTCGACATGTATTTTGCATGTTTAAATTGCATTAATATTGGTAGCCATGCTTTTTTACCCTTGTCAAGTCAAGGCCAGCCATTGATTTTTGTCCTACCAGCTTTTCGTTTGTTATATCGAAGTTGAAGTGCAGGAAATTAATTTTTGTTCCTGGCACACCATTGATTTTCTTTTCCTTGGTAAATGTAAGTCGATAGTTGACCTAAATACAGAGACAGTTCTGAATAAAAGTTGTGGAACGTGACAGGTTTTTATTGCGGAAATTTAAAACGTGTGAAAACTGCCGCGGGGAGAAATCTTGCTTGATTTTTTAAAACTTGTGTTCAAATTACGGTGTAATTAGCAAAATAGCGACACATCCCTTATGATGATTTGTAGGGACCACCGGATTATTTTTGCTCACATTTTACATTGTATCTTTTACGATGTTTGTGGCATGATATGATATTACTAATAAGAGTTCTTGCTACGGTTAAAATGGTATATTGGCTTCAAGGGTGGAAATAAAAATTATTTCCTAAAACTACGTAGTAAGTAAAGTTGTTATATGTTCGTGAATTTGTACCTACTTTTATTGTTGAAAACTATAATTATGAAATCTTAAAAGGGACCGGAAATAGCATCCACCAAATGAAACACTCTGAAATTAAGTAGACGGCGCCTTACCTCCATTTTCAGCCCCGATTAGCTTTATTCCTAGGGTGTCTCCATCCTAAATTATATAAGCATTACTTTGGGAATTGTAAAGTCAGTTTGAACCAGCGTGATTAAGCAACCCGTTGAGTATCATATGCAGTGTAATCGAACTGCCAGTATTCAGACGATGTAACGCTCGATGATATGATAGATGAAAGACGAATGGAGACGGTGGTGGCTTGTTCTGTATACCGCCAAGGTATTTGTTAGGAGGAGCCGAGGAAAACCGTGAACAATATCTGAGGATAGCAGCCGGCCGAGATTTGAACCAAGCACCTCGCGAATACATGTCTAGAGCGTTGCTTATACACCAGCATACTCGCTGAATGTGGTGTTCATGCACGAGCTAGTTCACTGGTCGATAGTGTTTGGATTGGTTGTTGTCCCTGTGGAATATGTTTCTTTAGAATGATTAGTTACTCCCACAGAAAGGGAGCTGAAGGATGGAGCCTGTCGTACACAGCGATACCCGCTAGTCTCGAAGGAATCTTTTGTCAGATCATGAGCGTAAATGAAGTCCTTTTCGGATGTTCGGTAGTGAGGCATATCTTGTTTCCTCATGCCAGGCGATTACTTTCCTCTCCTGAACTGGGTGGGGCAGAGTTATTAATTTGAAGTAGCTTGCGGGAGGAGTCGTTTGTTTGTAATAAATGTGTGTGTGGGGGAGTAACTTTCTCCTGCCTGATATTACTTCCGTTTGTTCGTGGACCCATCTTCCCCCAAAGCTCAGCCACCTAGCATTGATAACATGCCTTTAGATAACGCGGTAGCGTAGTTCTGTGAGGCACTGTGCCACAAGCCGGAAGGTGGCGGGTTCAATTCCCCTTGAGGTGGATTGTTTTTTTCGACTTACCTAGTCTATCCAGCCGCACTATGGCCCTGGGGTCGACTGAGCCTCTTAACAGACCTGAGTACCAGGAATCTTTCCAAGGGGTAAAAGGCGGCCGGTGCGTAAGGCTAACAGCCTTACCGCCATCTGTGAGCCGATTGCCTGGAAAATGTGGAAGCCTCGACGTCTCACAGCCCTGTGGGCCTTCACGGCCTCTTACAGGAATAGGTTTTTACGCCTTTAGATAAGGGTGGTCGTGGAATCAGAGCCAGCGTTAGGAGAAATTTGTTCGTTTTAAATGCCCGTTTCGTACAGTTTAAATGGACATATACTCCAATACAGCAGGGATGGCCAAACACACAGAACATCAGAGCCTCATATGATGATTTTCAGAAGTGGACGCTATGAGTTTGGGAGTTGCAACTCACCAGCGTAGTGACATTCCTCCCCCGTCTTAAGGGCAGAAGGTGGAGGGCGCAGGTTCTTCCGAAACGTCGATACTATATTTGTATGTTTCACGGGTGATATTCGTAGTCAAGAGCTTCACGTTCCCAAAACCAGCCTGCAGGAACGGAATGCGAAATAATAAGATTGTTTGCCATTGGAGGGTTGGGACGGAAAACCTAGAGACAGTTTGTAAGAACAGTCCTGCCAACCCATGGTTTCACAGATTTCCTGTCGCTACCATCCAGCGTCCTATCCAGTGGATACCGGGGGGGTCTTTCCCCGGGGGTAAAAGCGGCAGGGGCGTGAAGCTGACCACCTACTTCCAACTAATGCCGGGGTCAAGAAAATGTGGATCAATACACCCACTCCCACATACTCCTTCACGACGTAGTGCGTAATTAGTTAAGCGCAGGGGAAACTTTAACTTTACTTACCTTTACCTTCCAGAGGACCCCTACATACTCTAAGGATGGTCGCCGAGTTATAAGAAACTAAGTTTTGTGTACTAACAGTCTTGATAGATCAAGAAGACCTGGCCCTTGGAATATGCAGCTGCAGCCAACGAAACACATCGCGAACATGTGACTGTACCTGATCATTTTATAGCTTTCTATAGGTGTAGAGAGGCTGTAAAGCCATTTAGATTCCTGCTGTAACCCTACAGCTTGAGAGAAACCTGTAACATTGTGCAGAACTGCACTTTTCGTGGCTGTACAGTAACACTTTATAGCTTGCTGTAGATGTAGAGAGGCTGTGAAGCTATTTAGGTTCCCGCTGTCACCGTACAGCCTAATAGGAGCCTACAACAGTGTGCAGAACTGTACTTTCCGCTGACAGGCAGAGTTGGGGTTTGGGAGTTGCGTAAATGTGTGTATTCTTTTTTGGGATCTCGGTTATCACGAAGTTTAAGATCTGGTGAGTTAAGCCATTAATGTTGGGCCGTAACACAGACTCCGACTTGTGGCTGTACAAATATGATCGGCTCTGATGACAGAGAACATAACATTGAGGTAGACGAAAATGGTATTTCACAGCACAGTGGTGTGCTTTGTGTTAGGAAGAGCCGTGTTTATACTCTTCGGCTTTCAAGGCTAGCTGGTACATTTAAGTATGTTTACTCGAACGTTCGGGATGTGGTGTGGTGGTGTTTATATTTCTCTTCATGAAATGAAATCGTGCGTATCTTTCTTTCAGACGACTTGAGGAAATGTCTCCTGCAATTCCTCGAGTTATAGTTATCAGGAGTAATTTTATGATACTGAGAAGCCGGGTAGAATAAAGATTCGCCGCATATCTGTAGGGTTATGAAATACCTTTGCCCGGGTGGTGCTGGAGGGGGGTATTGTTCACCACTGTCAACCAGAAACCAAGGGGGGGAGCATGCAGTGGGAGCATCCGTCATCTCCTGTTGCAAAGAAATTCAAGATGCAACCATTGTCAGGCAAGTTGATGCTGACCATCTTCTGGGATTCTCAAGTACCTACGTGGAACGACTGTCACAAGTGCATCCTATAATGACATGCTTCAGAGAGGGCTGAAGCCCTGTCAGAGGACGTCCTGCTGTTGAATGACAATGCCCGTCTCCATACTGCGGTCCGCACGTTGGACACCCACAGGAAATTGAAGTGGGAAGTCATGGAAGTCAGTGCAGGTTTGGCGTCATTCGATTTTCACCTTTTTTTGACAGCTTGAGGAAGCTCTGGGAAGGAGAAGATTTCGATGAGATGAGGGCCTAAAGAACGCGGTGCATCAGTGGCTACGCCCGCAGCCGAAGGCTTTCTATTTTTTTGCTCCATGGCCATTAGTCCACAAGCGAAGTATATCGACCGAGCGACTGCCGCTTGTCGGCGTAGTGCCAGCTTTTGCGGATAGAGGGTGTCACGTGGTCAGTTCAACGGGTTCCAACGACCGTTAATTTCGGTTTTCTAGACCGAAGAAGACTTTTTATTATGATGGCATTAAGAAGCTGGTAGGACGCTGGGGAAATTTGTGTTGAAAAGAAGGGTGATTGTATAGAAAAATGTGTTTTGTTTTTGTAATCATAAATAAAATGGAGTTGTAAAATAAAAAGTGCGGAAACTTTTTTAAGATCCTGCGTGTATATATAGGTTTGTGGGGTGGGGTGGGTCGTAGGCCACTTTGGTACGTCGGCCACTAGTGGGGCTATTGTACTAGCCCGGGATTGTAGATGAGTGTGGATGGAATGAGACTTGGCAGGGGAAACCGAAGTACTCGCAGGAAGTCTGCCCCAGTGCCACTTTGTCCATATGACTTGACCTGGGATCGAACCCGAGAAGCCGCGCCTCCTATATCTGACGTCCGTAACATTCCATCCGTCGAGCTGTAGAAATCTCACAACGGTGCCTATGGAGATGAATGTGAGGCCGCGTAGTCTGGTAGAATTTTATCGACGTTTCGGAGGAAATTTTTTCCTCAGTGCAAGATTACACGGCACCTCATCCAGTAAAATAGTATTCAACGTTCCTTCTGTCATTCTGAGCTCTATGGGTAATTTTTTTGGTTTTCGCTGTTCAAACAACGCGTTTAATAGGTATACGAGTATAAACCGGATGTGAATTCATTTGTTTACTTCATACAAATTGGAATGTTTGTTATGTTTTATGTTGAAGCTTTGTGGCATATACATTGCTGTAATTTTATACCGTTTAAAAATGGAGGATGATATTGACCTGCCCATAATGAAATTTCCGCTTGAAGCGATAAACGTTAACACATGTTGCGAGAATTAAAATTGTGGTACTGATTTGATGTGACGGGATGCACTGGGAGTTTGTTTCATTTCTCTGTTGTGTGCTTGTTTTATTTCTATGGGTGGATTTTTTTTTACTGTCACACCAGTATGTGGCAGGAAAACCATCTATATATGATCTGCTTTCGTGCACCACAATTGATTTCAAGAGATCGCTTTGTCAATTATTACTGCAATTCATTTTCAGTTTTGAGGTATAGCAAACCCTCGAAAGTGGCGCGTTGGTGAATCCGTGTTGGATGAACTTTATATTGTATGGGATTAATAGGGATACGGGAACGCGCCGTGGAAGATTAAAGTAAACAACAAAGATGATGGTAAAGTCCCAGTGCTTAATTAAGTAAGCATTATGCTACACAGACACATGAGGAAGAGGAGATATAGCTCCACTGTGCTTGTGGTCAGCTTCATGCCCTTGTCGCTTTATCCCCAAGGAAAGAGCCCGCAGTACCCATTGGGGTTGGCCCCAGGCGCTGTGAAGTATAGAAAAATCCAGTCGGTAGCGCGTCTCTGTACCGACTGGGCTATCTCGGCTCCTACAAGTAACTAAATAATAACATAATATACTGTAATGATATTTATTTGTGAACAAACTGTGTAGTATAATTATATGATGGGGAAGTTGGGCATGACATTAAATTATCATTTTAAAGTTACACTTTAAAATATCAGGGAAATGTTAAAGTGTTAGGAAAATATTAGCAAAAAGTTAGGCTTCTGACAAACTTTGTAAGCCGACAGAGCGTGTTTGACATACCGCATATAAGCGAATCTTCAGTGTTCGGCAAATAATTTTTGGCAATAATTTTCATGTGTGTAATCAAACCCGCGCTGAACAAGGGGTTGCTGTATATTGAAAATGTTGTATTTGGAAGAACACTCAGATGATATTAGCGAATATTGACGAAAGTGTAGAAGACTATATACATGTCAGTGGTTATTGAAACATGTAGAAGACTGTACGCACATGGCAGTGGTTATTATAACTTGTAGAAAACTGTACGCACATGGCAGAGGTTATTGAAGTTTGTAGAAGATTGTAGGTACATGACAGTGGTTATTGCGACTTGTAGGTTTGAAAAGAGTCATGAATATGACATATACCAGAAAAATACGTTTAAATTAAAAAAAAGAGCATAGGTTTTGCGAACGTTTGAGCCCTAACAATGTAAACTAGCCTAATGGAGTAGAGTCTCCCATGAGAAGGTGTTAATTGCTGAAATAGTCAGTCCTACCTCATCCCAGTGGATAGTGGGGTCCATATCTGCGCTAGGTCTCCCAAACCAAACTGTTGCACCTATTTCTTATCGCTCCCATCGTGCTACATGTCTGTCGTGTCCTCTATATGGACGCACTAATGCTATTTTTGGGGCGAGTAAAAAATGCGCACTTTCATTTAAAAAGATAACTTATGTGACAAGGACTTCGGAACATTCCTTTTTTGATATCTCGGCGTAGAGGCCTTGACAGCCTCAATACAGTTACCATTTGGCTTCCTTCTTGTGAAGTTCGTTGGAATTGAACCAGGGGCAAGCTCGGTTATAGCAGAAATCCCGCTGAAAGGGGAAGCCATGTTTGTGTTACACAGTCTACAGTAGTACGACACGCGACCGTCTTTGACAAGCCCGTACAGACATGTGAGTGTATCTGGAATTCCGTTTCATCTGAGTATATGCCCATCCCAAGTTTATTTGCTCCAGCCCACCTCGCGTGAACATTTACAAGCAACGTGCTCGTCCCCTTGAGCGAGCGCAGGAGGTGTCAAGATGGGGTGTGAGGCCATGCACGAAAGAAAATCAATTCTTAATGGTAAACTCTTTTCGGTTGCAATTTAATTATTATTTCCGTAAGAACCCTCCAGAATTGTTAGTCCATGTATTAGGCAATTTAGAGCGATTAGATTTGAACAGTTCTCGGAATTTTTCAACACAAATAAAGAGCAGGGTGCAGCATTTTCGTTTTTAAAAATTGAGTGTCCTGGACACAGTTTTGATATAGTATTCATTACAGATTATAGTTGATCAGAGCTAATATAAATACGAGCGCCAGGAAGCTACATTTTTAAAAAATGAAAAAATTGGTGGGGGACGTGGGGGCTAGGTGAAAACCGAAAAAAGGGGTGTCATGTCAAAATTTTGGGAACCATTGATTTTCATCATTGTAGGCCCCATACCCGATTGATTATGTTATGAAGTGTCCTACTTACGATTGCATCATGACCATTATTAGAGCTGTCAATACAGACGTTCCTAACGCAGCGATGTTTCAGCCAGGAAATGTACTGAACGTAGCTAGGTTTTAAGAGTACTACTATCTTCTGGGATATACCGTCTTGTAGTCTTTTGAAAGTCAACCCACGTTTCGGAGAAACAAATCGTCTTCATCTTCAGGGTTTGATAATAAGCCGAACTAGATACCATCTTTGTTTGCCAATTGCTTTATGTATATCACGGCAGCTGAGCCCATCTCAACGGCATTGTACTTCATAAACCATCTCCTCTGCCTATGTGTATATGTGTGTAGCCCCCTGTCGTTGCTAGGTAACAGCTCGCAGCAGTTGATGAGGCGTGTACGGTCCGTGTCGTGTGAAAGCAAACGCTGTTAGTTCTTCACAGAAATTCTTGTTTGTGTATGTCATGAAATGCTATTAATGTTCTGCTATTTCAGTGAGGGATCTGAGTATAATGTTAGTTGTCCAGTTTAAATTTCAGTCACATTGACCGATCACAAAGCCATCTTTACGTGAGGGCTTACATGCCCTTTCCCATGTATCCCACAAAACGTTCTCTTCTTTCGTTGTAATTCGCAATTGTGTATTATTATGTTGTTGAAATGTCAAGTTTGTCGGTTGTACTTGATGCATTTTGTGTTTTGCCGAAATTTAGCGTGTAAGCTGGCGGCAAGTGAGCAACTGCAAAGCAATGCCGTTAGGAATTTTACCTGCTACATTTTGGAGTGCAACGTTTCCAATCTTGTTGTCATCAGTTAAGATCTTGTTTCAGCTCGCAGAGAGTGCGTAGCTCTCCCCCCCCCATTTCATGCATCCTGTTGTGTTACAATATACAGCCTCTTTATTACAACCGTCACAACACAACA
Organism: Cryptotermes secundus; assembly: GCF_002891405.2. Taxonomy (NCBI): domain Eukaryota; kingdom Metazoa; phylum Arthropoda; class Insecta; order Blattodea; family Kalotermitidae; genus Cryptotermes; species Cryptotermes secundus. The sequence goes on from NW_019743656.1 coordinate 4,826,880, forward strand.
GATGTCAAGATCCTTGATATTTGTTGTGTTGTGACGGTTGTAATAAAGAGGTTGTATTATGTAGCTCTGTTTATTTTGTGAAGATTTGTAAAACTGTGATCTGCTAGCGACCAGCCAGTTCCGTGATGTAATGGATTCGAACTTTATTACGTGAGACATTAAATTTACAATCTTGTTTCACCAAAACAAAAGGTAAAGCTATACCTGTAACAGGCTGTGGAGGTCCATAAGTTTGTGACGTCGAGACTCTCACGTTTTCTAGACAGTGGACTCACAGTCGGCGGTGAGGTTGTCAGACTTACTCACCGGCCGCACTTTACACCCCAGGAAGATTCCTGGTACTCATTTCTGTTAGAGGCTGAGTCGACCACAGGGCCATAGTGCGGCCGAAAGGATTAGGTCAATTGAAGAAAAAATAATGAATCGAACCCGCGACATTCCGGCTTGTAGCATAGTGCCCCAACAAACTACGCTACCGCGTGCCCCAGTCTTGTTTCACTAAGTGTTTTTAATTTTTGCCTCGTATGTGCTCTTAATGAAGTCGTTGAATCATTTTTCTCTCCTAGTATTCCGGATTTTCTCTTGATTCAGTGGCTTCATTAGGTCCTTAACACAAAACGAGATTATGCAGAAGGAAATCTGACATTTATGCCCATAAGGCAAGTGGGTTATTCACAGGAATGTAACCATTATCTATGTTCTGTTCACAAGTTCAGAAATCTCATCATCATTGAACAGTATAAGGTTCTACATTTGTTTTAAGTTTCTAACGAAGTCCATGTATCTTTAAGTCCTTGAGAAACCGCCAGTCGCTCATATACCCTAGAATTCTCCAACATTTTATGGAACCAGAGGGTTCATTACCGTGTTCACAAGAGCCGCCCCTGGTCCCTATCCTTAGCCAGATCAGTCTAGTCCATACCATTCATCGTATTCCTCTAGGACCCTTCGTGATATTTTATTACGTAGTTGGTTGAGGGGCTATGCTACAAGCCGGAAGGTCGCGGGTTCAAGTCCCAATGAGGTCACTGGATTTTTTCAGTTGACCTAATCCTTCCAGCCGCACTAGGCCCTGGGGTTTACTCACCCTCTAACAGAAATGAGTACCAGGAATTAATTAAATAATTTTCCTGGGGAGTAAAGCGCGGCCGGCGCGTAAGGCTGACAACCTTACCGCCATCTTTGAGCAGATTGTCCAGATAATGTCGGACCCTCAACGTCTCACAACCCTATGGGCCTTCACGGCCTGGTACAGGGATAGCTTTACTTACTTTACTTTACTTTACATTACTTAAAGGTCTTCCTAGTGGTCTCTTTCCTTCTGATTTCCCACCAAAATCCTATATTCTCTTCCATGCGTGCTACATGCCCTGCTCATATTATCCGCCTTGACTAATCATTCTAATTATATTTGTCAAATACAAGTAATGAATTGTGCAATTGTCCCTTCCATTATTTCATCCCACTTCGGTCCAGACATTTTCAGCACCCTGTTCTCAAACACCCTAAATCTGTGTTCTTCTCTTGATGTCAGAGACCAAGTTTCACACCCACACAAAACTAGAGGTATTATAGTTTTGTGTATTTTAATTCTTACGTTTTTAGATAGTAGACGAGAAGACAAAAGGGTTCTGAACTGAATTGTAGCAAGCATTGTTCGAATTGAGTCCGTTCTTAATTTTCTCATGAAATAAATTTTCTTGTGAGCGTTGTCATGCAGGATGATGATGTTTCGTCCCGGAGGTTTATCGCGCAGCTGATGGCACTGTCTTTGCCTTCTTTTTTGATGGAGAATGCAAATGGTGCCATTCCATACTCTGCTGTTTCGTTTCAGGCTCGAAATGGTGAAACCAGCTTTTGTCACCTGTCCCAATACAGAGCAAAAAATCATCGCCTTCGTGTCGATACCTCTGCAGCAGTTCTGAGGTGATGACTTTTCGCTGACCTTTGTGATCTTCGGTCAGTAACCGCGGGACCCAACGAGCACAAACTTTCCTATAGCCCAAGGTTTCAGTCGTTCCCTCTACTGCACTGTGCCCTATTCCAAGTTTTCGGGCTATTGTGTCCACAGTCACACGTTTGTCATCTTGAATGATCTCATCCACTCTTTCCTTGTTGCGTTCAGTTGAGGCTGTTCGAGGACGACCGCTCCGAGGTTCATCTTCGATGCTGGTGTTCCCATCTGTAAAATGTTTCACCCATCTTCGAACACTGCTCGCATCTGTGCACACTTCCATAAGCATGCTGAAGTCTCTGGTGAATTTCTGCAGCAGGGATTTCCTCTTTCACAAGAAATTCGATGACAGCACGCTGGCGAAACGACATATCGTTGTCGGCCATTTTGTTAGGAGTGATACTGGTCACGTGATGCAAGCTATTGACGTCACAAGACACTCAAGGTTAACACAACAGCTGGTTCCACCTACCACCCTATTCACTTTCGTCTGCTGTTCCCAGGTTGCATGCAAAAAAAAAGTTGCTCATGACTTTCGGTACGACCTTCATATATAATTTAATATTCCTTTGTTGATTTTATAATGTAAACAATAGAATTATAGCGCGGTAGGGGTTAGAATACAGCCTTGAATTCCAGGAACTTAACCCTAATGGACGATTACATACATTGGAAGGCCTGTAAGTGTGACTGGCGTAGTGCATCTTGTTCCGACCGGCACACTTCTCGTTTCAGGATTGATGGTAAAGGGTTTAGAGCTGTCTTGTTGAACCAAGTAATATTTCAACTGTTTCCGAGTAGCGACTGTATCTCGTTGAAGCCGAACAAAGAAGCCTTCCCATGTATCACGGGAATGGAAACATGAAGTTCGTCTTCCGATATTGGACCGCTCGAGTGTGCCGAGTTATTATGTAAACTCCTACTTCTTCCTCTTTGTTCATGCCATAGTGCTGTTCAGGGCGGTCGTTTCAAGCTTTGGATTCTGAAATTGCTGTCAAGGAAGGTGACTAGTGAAACTTAATTTTACTATCAAACCATTTTAATATCGTTATTGTAGGAGATGTATTCAACGTACAGAAAGTATAAGATTGTTCAATTGAAACGCGCTTGACTGGCTGTATTTACTCACAGGGCCCGGGACTGGTTTCATTTTATCAACCCTAATTTGTACATATGAATTAAACTGTACAATCTTGTTTCATTTTTAAGGATTTAATATATCAGTTTTTGTTGTGTTTTCTAGCGTGCGAAGGCCGTTAGAAGTTTGTCTTTTTTCGGTATCAGTAACACATTCCGTGCAGCGACTTGCCTACGGACGACGATCGAGGAGTCTGTTACATCACGAACAGGAACACGAGGTTTTTCTCTTCTGTCTAGTTTGAGACAGCAGGCTTGGAGGCCTGTAGAGCCTCATGGCGCTCTTTCCCCGTAGGTAATGTGGCCGGAGCGTTAAGCTGACACTTGCAATCTGTGCCGAGGTTAAGAATCCGTGGAGGTACACTCTTCCTCTAAAACATCTGTGAGATTTCGATGTGATCACATATTGTAGTTGATCGTTACGACATGGAAAGTTGCTAGTTTGTGTTTCCAGTATACGGTTGGAACCAAACTCGCAGTGCCGTAGTTCTTGTTGAGGACACACGACTTTTCTTGAATAAAATTTCCCCATGGAATTGCGACATGCCCCAAAAAAATGTTTTGGACGAAGTTGTAATATTACTCTCCATACTTGTCCGTGGCGTGGTGCTGAATTGAGCACAGTGATGAGTTTTGCGTTCTACACGATCCATTGCTCGATCGTAAACGATTTATGAAAAAGACTTGAATATGTCACGTGAGGCAGCCGGTTATTGGTTACCTTTAATGGTGTCTTCTTCCTTATCACATGCTGTAGCCGTTTACACCGTCTGATTAATTCCGAAACCTTGAATTATTTAGATATTGGTATAATTCATTCGATAGGTGACCGATGTTCTAACAGTGTCTGGTAGGTTGATTTCCAGCGTTTCGCAGAAGCAAATGTCCTCCATCTTCATCCAAGGTTTTTAATCCCACCGCCATGAGAACTGCCTCATTCAGATATGTTGGTCCGGAATGTTTTATTTTGTCCTTACGAATCCCTGACTTCAGTCCAAAAATGAAAAATCTGCAAGTTTCCCCAATATATTCCTCCGAAACGTTGATAATTGCCAGACTGCGAGGAGTCATGAAGTCAGAAGATGACGTTATGAATCTCCACCATCGGGGAAATCTGAAATCTGACATATGTCAGCAGTAGACTGGCAGCCTGTCAGGAAAATTAATTAAGTTACAGAAGGGCATTGAATGTGCTGATGCGGTTATTGTCCGAGTCCCCGACTTCAATCCTAAAATAGGTCTGCAAGTTCCCCTATTATGGGAGCAGTATTTTCCTCCGAAACATTGATTATTGCCTGCCGGACTGCACGGGTTCATAACCCCAAAGACCACAGTATTTATCTTCACAGTTTGGGGGACTGATATCAGCGGAGTGGCCTCGTGTCAAGGCGACTGTTGGAGCGATAGAAAGATAGACGTTAGGAATATATTTGGGTTATATTCTCTACTGCCTCAATATTCCAGGATTCATTCCCAAAATAAGAGAGTTCCCAGATTTCACTTTCAAACACACAGATAGTCCCAGACTTGTCAGTAAAACGTTTCTAAAATGGAGTTCGACTGAATGGGTAGCAGTCTGTTTTCAGAATAGAATGCGAACATTTCAGTGACAGAGTCTAAGCATTTCAGTAGGTCCGATTAAAACTGCTTTCCACATTGCAGCCCACCTTTCATCATTTTTTTTTCTGTATGAAGGAAGGAAGAGTTTGAAGGTCTGGGTCTAACAACATCGCCCATCCTCCGTGTCGAAATAGATTTTATACGCTGTCTACGTAGAAGACAAGCAGTGACGAGACGTGACAGGTCTCGACATGTTCACCAGGCGTTAAAGACCTGTAGTTTATAACCGGGCTCTTGCCTCTGTGTCCAGGTTTGTTAGACGCATTTCTAATTGTCATTGCGGAGTTTTGAAACCTCGGAAGAGTTTGGTAGTGCATATTATACTGGAACCCACGCAAAGTCTTATATTTGTTATTTATTTATGGCTTATTTACTGACGCTTTCAGTAGTTCAGACTATTTACCATCAGATTACAGGATGAATAAACCTTTAAAGTCTGAATTTCTTTTCATAATATATACAAGTTCAGATCGTACCTCACAGAAAATACCTTACGTCTCCACTGTAAAGCTGTTTAGGGAAACAGTGGTTGTTTGTTGTGAGAACCATATGGAACACATGTAAGTAGAATGCAGAGTCTTAATATGTTAAAGCCACCGGGCTTTAAAGCGTTAATAAATAATTAATTGGAAATTATGTGGGAGGAAGCAGTCGTGGCAAAATTAGCGGTACAACCCCGGAATTTGCGTACAGATGAACTTCAGTCAGGAGATTCGAACCGAGTATCACCCGAATACAGGTGGGAAGTTTTACCGCCTGAGCCAGAGTGTTTGATTTAAGTACGTTAGACCGAAATAACATTACATGCTACATGAACGTATTGCACGAGGCTTTGTATCGATATTACCACGTCAGAGAGCATTGACCTTTATAGACTCCACGGGTGACGACGCTTATCCTTTAAATTATAGTTGTTGCTATATCTGCCGCCGGCTTAACGTTTAGAAAACTCTGTATTTTGCCAGCAGAGTGTAGTGTATACTTTTCTCATAAAGAGCACTTGTTATATAATGCAGGAACTGTGCTTCCTCTGAGGTGGGAACTGAATTTTTAAATGTTATTTATAGGAAGGGTGCCTCGACAGGGATTTTCTTGGATTTTATCTGTCTTCAAGCAAGCGATGAGAAGGTTCAAAAGTTCGAAGCTGTGCTGCGTCATGCTTCTCATGCAGACCTTTCGCACGAGTTCATCAGAATTAAACCCCTTCAAATTTAAAAGGCCATAAAATTTGCTTCCCGAGTTATGCAACTGACCATTAATTCTGAATTCCGTTACCGCTTGTCTCAAGCCACTACGTACTTGTGACCGCTCTGGAAGTCGTTTGTTTTCGTACCATCCTTATCAAAAGTATGGAACTTCTTAACAAAGTAATGGGCTCTCTTTCGCCTCAGAAATACAGCCTCTTTCACGTCTTCATGACTTTCCCTTTTCATCTGGTTTCCTACAGTTACGTTTTGTCTTTCTAGCTCTTCTGTAGGCACGGGAGATTGGAGGAAACTACATAATGAGGAGCTTCATAATTTACATTCTTCCCCAAGAGTAATTAGAATGATCAAGTCAAAGAGGATGAGGTGGCCAGGGCATGTAGCACGAATGGGGGGGGAAGAGGAATGGATATAGGATATTGGTAAAAAAATCCAGAAGGAAAGAGACCACTAGAAAGACCAAGACGTAGGTGATGGATAATGTTAAAGTGGGGTGGTGTGGACTGGATTGATCTGGCTCAGGATAGGGACCAGTGGAGGGCTCTTGTGAACACGGTAATGAACCTTCGGGTTCCATAAAATGCTGGGAGGTTCTTGAGTGGCTGCACAATTGACAGCTTCTCAATAAGGGCACAGCTCCATGAAGTTAGTTAGCTGTTGTTTCGGCGTCGAAGTAGTGACATGGAAAGCACTGAACAGGATGGACTTGAGTGAACGGTCTATACCCGTATTCGAGAGGTGCTCGGTTCGAATTTCGGCTGGATCCCTCGCTCTCCTGAGGGTCTTAATATTTTTAATCTGCCCCCCCCCCCCAAAAAATTTCCNACGATATCTCGTTCTACGACCACTTCCTTGCAAATCCTTTCCCATTCATCAGTCATTCTACCATCCGACGCCGTGTATATCGATACTAAAAGCGTCTTAATTTTTCCGCTAATTATTTAACGACGCTTGTTCCGTATCGAGATTGTAGCGTCGGATGGTGTAGTGATGGTTCAGTGATGAATTAAAAAGGATTTGGAAGGAAGCGGTCGTGGCCTCATTGTGGTGCTACCCCGGAATTATGTTGAAGGGACTGAGAAAAACGACAGAACCCTATGGTTAGGGCAGCTGAAGTCACAGCCGAGAGTCGAACCGAATATTCCTGAATAAAGGTCAAGAACAGTTTACCTTTGGGCCGACCTGTTTGGTGTAGCTTCAAATAATTCACACGAAGAAATATGGATAACGAATTTTGCACACTCATCGCTATAGCGACTCGGCTAAGGGCTGGACGACCGGTGAGTCGGGGTTTGATTCCTGGTACAAGCAAGATACTTTATTTTTTCCGTGACGTCCAGTCTAGCTGTAGAGCCCACCTAATCTCCTATACAGAGGGAACCGGAGCGATCGTTTCCCCGAGGGTAAAGTGATAGGAGCTTGAAGCAGCTTAAATGCCTCTATCCAGTGTTAAGATCAAGAATAGTGGAGCTATACTTCTGCTCTCCCATACGTTTTCGTTGCGTACTGTTTAAATAATTAAACCCAGGGATAACTTTACCTTTGATACACCTAAACAGGAATCGTTTAGAATCTGTGCCGTTATGGCGCTTTTGCCCGTGAAATATTGGCGTGAGGCCGTTGCAGTTCCGAGCGAGTGCGGCCACTCTGTCGGTCCCAACTACGTTCCGCTGTGTGTTGGAGCCTTCACGCCCACGACTTCCACTCGTGTGTCTTGCAGCTGACCGGCCGTATGAAGAGGCTACCCTCCGGGCGTGAGGCCGTTGCAGTTCCGAGAGAGTGCGGCCACTCTGTCGGTCCCAACTACGTTCCGCTGTGTGTTGGAGCCGTCACTTCCACTCGTGTGTCTTGCAGCTGACCGGCCGTATGAAGAGGCTGCCCTCCGGGCTGCATATGTCTCAAGGGCCTGTAGCTTCACAGCCTTTCTTCATTTGCACGAACAGCAAGTCAAACACGGCTACGTTAGCACTTAGGGTTTTACAGTTCTGTTAGCCGATTGTTGCACGACTCGACAAGGAACCGAGGGACAGCCGAGTCAGTATAGCGACGGGCTACGGGCTGGAAGGCCGCCGTTCGATTCCCAGCAGAGGTAAGAATTTTTTTTCTATCCCACAGCATCAAGACCGGCTCTGGGGCCCACACACCCTCCTATCCAATGAGTGACGGGAGCTCTTTCCTGTGGGTAAAGCGGCCAGGGCGTGCAGCAGACCACTCCACTTAACTGCCATGGTGAAGCATGGAGCTTTTCCTCAACTACCCCATACGTCTTCATGGTATAGTGCTTAATTCAGCACAGGGACACCTTTACCGTACTAAGCAACGGTTTTATGTGTGAGACGAATGCATCATGGCTGGGGCGGTTAGTCGCTGGCTTCCCACCGCGGCAGTGCGGGTTCGACTCCATGTGAGGTTATGTGGGATTTGTTATGGGAAAAGTGACATTGTGGCAGGTTTTCTTGTAGTACTTCGGTTTCCCTTGCCAATTCTTATTCCAGCGACAGTTCCACACGCTCCTCACGCGGCGAGACAGTTCACTTGGTACTACGGCCACTGTTTGACCTATTGTACCTGCCCCAGATGATGATGATGATGATGATGATGATGATGATTGTGGAGCAGTCGGTGGAGTGCGAATTGGCAGGGGAAATCTAAGTAATGTTATATTTTAGCGTCCTGTTGCACTGATTTATGTCCATGATTTATTCTGACCGTCTTACAGTGCATACATTTATTCACCTTACTCTTCTCTCTTGCACTACGTGTTTCGGCATTAAAGTGCCATCTTCAGGTGCTTTTCGATGTACGTCGAACTACTTCATTGCATGCCCTGTTGTCTTTATGCTAAAATAACTAAAATATATATCCGTCATATATATTGATAAATTTTAAATATTAAGAATATTAAAACTGTTCAGGATTTGTCATCCTTATATCGTATCTCAATACGCGGCACACCTATCTTCTTCTATCGCAGTACTCTTCCTACTTTCATGTGTGTGTTGTGCTTTGTGTTGTGTCTTGCTCCTGTGACTGCGTGTGTTATACTGCCTCAAGATGGCACTTTAGTGCTGAAACATGTAGCTCAAGAGAGAAGAGTAAGGTGAATAAATGTATGCACTGTAAGACGGTCAGAATAAATCATGGACAGAAATCTAAGTACTCAGAAAATACCTACCACAGTGCCACTTCGTCCAACACAAATCCCACATGACCTAACCCGGGCTCGAACCCAGGCCGCCGAGGTGGGTAGCCAGCGACTAACCGCCTGAGCTATGTCATGACCCTCTCCACACTCACTCATAGTCAGACACGGTAGAGGGTAGAGAAGTAGACGCCGTAGAAATGACAAGCGAGGGTAATCAGGCGCGATAGTGTGTGTGGAGTTGTCTGTTATGTAATAGGGAATTGAGTTTGTACATACCCTGTTGTGTACTTTCTATTCGGAATTGTTGACACGTCTTAAGACTTGTTCATGTTACTTTATCCGTTCCGGGTATCGAATAGCAGTGACGCAGACCTTTGTCTCACCTGACTGTGCGCAATCTTTTTAGATGATGCTGCTGGCTGTGGTATGTGGGTTCGAAGGAGGCATGCGAGCCGTCGCCTTGACTCTTGAGCTTCGAGCGCTTAGGAATGCTGTGTCCACGGTTCAGGAGAATTCAGGCTATCCACTCTACACGGTCCACCGGAAATATGTTGTAATTGGCTCAAGAAACTAACGTCGCTTTCCTACCGACGGAAGAATTCTTCTTGGAATTGGCTCTCATTGAAAATACTATAGCTGAAGTATAAGGGGGGGTGCCTAAAATTGTCACTGTGCTTATTTAATTAAGCACATCATGAAGGCAAATTTGGGAGTGGAGGTATAACTCCACGATTCTTGACCCCGGCATTTGATGGAGGTGAGTGGTCAGATTTACCCCCACAGAAAGAGCTCCCGGAACCCATTGGATAGGAAGCTGGGCGGGCCCCAGAGCCGGTCTGGACCGTGTGGAGTAGAGTATTCTTGTCCCTGCCGGCTATCGAATTCCGGCCTATACCGACTGAGGTCTCGGGCCTCGATTGTAGTAATTATTGTGGAACCTCCATCTGCTCTTTCAGTATGTAGACTGTGTATCGGTTTGTAGTAAGATTATGATGAGCTGGAAAGGATTTTGAACGAAATGGGATCGTAACCTGAATCAGATACTGTCTTGATGTTTGCCTGGAGGGGCTGAAGAACACCGTGAGAAACCTCAATCAGGATAGCCTATGTCGGGGCCAAGATTCGAACCGAACATCTTCCGAATACCGATCCTGAGCGTTACCATTGTGCCAGTGGCCGGTAGGACCCTCAGACAGAGTTCTTATTGCCGCCTGCTTTCGCATTGGTTTCTTACTCGGCTTAATCGTCGACCATGAAGATGGAGGCGATATGTTCTTCCCAGACATCGGTTGACTTTCAACGGACTACGTGGCTATATATCCCAGAAGGTAGAATTATTTCTACCTCAAATTTTGAACAATAACACGATCGCTTTGCGTGTCTTGCGCCCTTCCAGTTTTGTTCCTGACGCGCCAGGCTTATTTGAAGGCGTCTTCTTCATTCCTGTTCTGTTGCATTCGGATAATGGCAGGCGTAATGGTGCTTTCCCCTGGGTATCCGCCCTGGGAATTACCCTTGTCGTAATGCAGCCCGCTCGGATCGCACGCTTCACGACACGGCATACGCTTTTCATTTCAACAAGCCTCATGCAGTAGACGAGGTAGTAGACAATACAGATGTCCGCGGCACCCTGTGCTCTTCTCTCAGAGTGAGGCACAGAATTCTTTAGCGTATGGATAAATAAGTAGGAGCTGGGATGGACGGCAGAGGGGTCGGAGTTCGAGTCCCGGTAGGGTCAAGAATTTCCTCTTCTCCACTTCGTCTATACCGGCTCTGGGGCCCACCCAGCCTCCTATAAAATGGAAACCGTGGGTAAAGTGGGCGGGGCGTGAAGCTGACCACACCTCAAAATAATGCCAAGTTCAAGAAAATGTAGATCTATACACCCAGTCCCCCATACGCCTTCATGGCGTAGTGCTTAATTACTTAAGCAGAGGGACAACTTTACCTTTATGGATAAATAAGTAAATATATATCGGCGGTAATGCGGCAGGGGCGTGAAGCTGACCACTCACCTCCATCCAGTGCCGAGGTAAAAAATGGTGGAGCTATACCTCCACTCCTCTGTATGTCTTCGTGTCGTGGTGCTTAATTAATGAAGCCCAGGGACAGCTTTTTATCTTTGTGTTCCAGTACCACAGTTTGAGAAACGCTTATTGGACATTACATCAACTGGAATGGATGGATCATATTCGAAACTCGGTTTGTACAAAACCGGCCTGGAAGTGGTCACCGGGTGCGGTGATCTGTCTTTATAGATCTTTGTCCGATCTGTGTTCCCGTGAGGACAGGCGCGCGCGGTGGATTGCTTCCTCGGGGACAGTTTCTTGATTGATCCTTCCGTGGGTGTGTGATTGCAGTTCTGGAGGCGTTCGATGCAAGGGAGTGAGTGATACGCTGCCCGTACCGGTCTGTGGAACGTGCGTGGTGTTCTGATGCCGACAGGAAGCCCCCTCCTACACGCAGCAGCTCATACACAGGGTGTTCATGTACAGGGTCATAATTTAAGCTGTGAAGCCAGTATAGGGACTGGCTGGACGGCCGTCGTTATAGATTTGTCTCTTCTCCACAGCTTCCAGACCGACTCAGGGGACCATCCAGTGTCCATTCCAATGGGCACTAGGCCCTGTTTCCCCGGGGTTAAAGCAGATTGGGCGTGAAGCTAACCACTCTCCTCCATCTGGTGCCGAGATCAAGAGTAGTGGAGCTATAACTCCACTCGCCGTGCGTCTTCATGGCGTGGTGCTTAATTAAGCACAGGTACAGCTTTACCTTTATTTTTCCTGGCAAATTCCTTGACATATAAGCCATGAAGACGTGTGGGAAGGACATGTACAGCTTAACACAACCTTACCCTCGATACTAGATGGCAGTCAATGGTCGACTTCACGCCCGCGCTTTCGCGCGACTTATCCAGGGTACTCACCACGAAACTTTTCCCAACTTAAATAATGACCCAGTAAGAGAACACACTTCCAGGCTATAGTCGGGTATTCGAATCCCAGTAGAGCCGTTTGGAGTCGTGTTCAGCATCACGACCAGCTTTGGCTTTCCACAGCGGCGGCCCAGGTTCGATCCCAGATCAGGTCATATGGGATTTGTGGTGAACAAAGTGGCAGAGTACGTCGGTTCCCCCCTACCAATTCGCATTCCGCCAGCTCGTCCACATTGTGATACACACTGAAGCGTCTCGATACTGACATTGACCAGATCGATGGGAGAAAAGGGAGCACTAACATAGACTGCAGCAGGGGGCAGAGTAAAGTGGGAGAAGGTAAGGAGAACATGAATGCCAAGTTGTTCCTGTACGTGACTGAAGTACCACGCCATGAAGAAGCTGAAGATAAGTGGTCAGCTTCACGCCCAGGCAGCTTTACTCCTGGGGAAAGCCCCCGGTACCCATTGGATGTTAGACTGGGTGGGCCCTAGAGCCCGTCTGGACGTGGTGTTGGAGAGAAAATATCGTTACCTTGCTGGGAATCGAGCCCCTATTCTCTGGTCGTCCAGCCCGTAGGCCATCAAGTGGGTTACGCCGGCTCGTGTAGGACGGAAAATCGCGGAAAACTCGATAAAGCTGTGGTGTGACAGGATGAAATGAAGGAGAGGGTTGTGAGAGGAGGGAGACCCTAACAAAGGCAGTGTTCCTGACCCGGCGTCATGTCCCGGACGCCAGTAATCATTGCATTCGCTGCAAGGACCTAAAATTTCACGTAATGTTTAGCCTACCGAGTTTACATGTGTTAATTATTTCTGTGGAAATGACTCAGAAGGTTTTCTCCTTTCTTTAATGCGAGCCGGTGTACCTCAGTCAGTATAGCGACTTGCTACGGGCTGGACGTGATGAGCTGGTGTAGCGTGTCAGTATAGCGACTGGCTACGGGCTGGACGTGAGGAGCCGATGTAGCGCAGTCAGTATAGCGACTGGCTACGGGCTGGACGTGAGGATCCGGTGTAGCTCAGTCAGTATAGCGACTGGCTACGGGCCGTGAGGATCCGGTGTAGCGTAGTCAGTATAGCGACTGGCTACGGGCTGGACGTGAGGAGCCGGCGTAGCGTAGTCAGTATAGCGACTGGCTACGGGCTGGATGACCAACAGGTCGGATTTCAAGTCCCCGTAGGGTCAAGAATTTTCGCTTCTCCACGTCGTCCAGACCGGCTCTGGCGTCCACCCAACCTCCTATACAATGGGTACCGGAGGCTCTTTCCCCGGGGGTAAAGCTGCCTGGACGTGAAGCTGGCCACTAACCTCCAACGATTGCCGAGGTCAAGAAAATGTGGATCTATACATCCATTCCACCGTATGCCTTCATGGCTTAATTAGTTAAGCACGGGGACAAATGGCTCAGAAGTTTACTTTCCTTTCTTTCATTTCAAGAATTTCTTGAAAGTATTAAACGACGCCTCTGTCTGAAATGTTACTGGAATAAATTTATGTTCCTCTTTCTCTGAACTGAAAACTTCCATTACCGCCGTCATGGATTTACATAAAGGGTATGGCCTCATTTTAAAAATAAATACAAAATTACACCTGTGTGTAGGATGGTGTAGGGACATTTCGAAGCAGTTGGTAAGTGTGACGCGATACAGCTGACCTCGATTTCTTGTAGTTACCAGAAGTACGAGTGTCACTTCATTGATCGGAGCCGTATAGCCACTTCGCAAGTCACAGCAACTCAACACGTTTCTCTTCTGTGACACAGCTTTGAAAGACACGCGTTTTAAATGTTCCATTCGTAAAGTATAGGCGTTATTTGCGAAATACAGCAAGTAACTTTACTAACATCGGTATACTGACACTCTCTGTGGAGCTGTGAGCCCTTCTTGAAGTTAATAGTCACTCAAATAACAAAGAAATTCCATGTTTTGATGGAACCCGAAGGTTCATTACCGTGCTCACGAGAACCCCCCCCCCTCCCACTGGACCCTGTCTAGAGCGTGATATGCGCAGTCCGAATTGCACATCGTATTTTTAATATCCATTATCCTCCTAAGTCTAGGTTTCCCAAGTGGTGTCTTTTAATTTTGTATGCAGTTATCATATGTCCCGTGCTTAATGAATGCCCCACCCGTCTCCATGATTCGATCATCTTAATAATGTTTCTCAAGGAGTATAAATTGTAGAGCTCCTCGGTATAATATTTACAGCTCGCTGTAGCTTCCTCTCTTTGGTGTGATTAAACGCCTTTCGAACACCCCCCGGTCTCTGCTTATCTCAAGGTATGAACCAAATTTCGTGCCTATACAAAGCAACGGGTAAAAATCTCTGCAGCAGTGATTTTGTTTGTGCGTTATGAAGATGCACATTAATGACTTCCACATGTAACACACATGCAACTTACTTGACACGTGGTTAAATATTAGAATGTACAAAACTATAATTTTGCCTGTGGTTCTGTATGGATGTGAAACTTGGTCTCTGACATTAAGGGAGGAACATAGACTGAGGATGTTTCAGAACAGGGTGTTGAGGAGAATATTTGGACCGAAGAGAGATGAAGTGACAGGAGGTTGGAGAACACTGCATAGTAGGGAGCTTCATAACTTGTATTCTTCTCCAAGTATAATTAGAATGATAAAATCAAGGAGAATGAGATGGAGCAGGACATGTAGCACGAATGTGGAGCAGAGGAATGCAAGTAGGATATTGGTGGGAAAGCCAGAAGGAAAGAGACCACTGGGAAGACCAAGGCGTACGTGGGTAGATAATATTAAAATGATGTTAAATAGGATGGGATGGTATGAATTGGATTGATTTGGCCCAGGATATGGACCAGTGGAGGGCTCTAGTGAACACGGTAATGAACCTTCGGGTTCCATGAAATGCTGGGTAATTCTTGAGTAGCCGCAGAATTGGCGGCTGCTCAAGAAGGGCTCAGCTCCAAGAGTAACTAACTAAGTGGTTAACAGGGGACGTATAGGATTTGGCGTTCTCACAGCGGTGGTTATGAAGAGCTTTATTCTGGTATATAACGCCACTTAGTCCTTTAAAAGTCAACCGACGTTTCGGAAGAACGTGAAGCCTCCATCTTCAGGGACGAAAATGATAGGCGGAGCCTGCCGCTGGCTTTCACGCTGTTTTTTTTCCCCTTGGATTATTCTTCGACCCTGAAAATGGAAGCCACATGTTCCTCAGAAACGTCGGTTGACTTTTAGTTGACTACGTTTTTCACAGCCTTTATATATAACACGGCAGGTGATGTAGCAATATGGCAGTGTGTGCTTTGTTATCTACCCAGAGCAGAATGAACGACGAAGAAAATGTTTGAGTGCCAATTAGCGAAGGCTGCAGAATTTAATTCAGTTCTAAGGTGAGAATTTGTTTGTTCTCTTCGTCAGTAGGCCACACTTTCAATACTTGTCTGACATTGGCATGACTAAATATGTTCGGTTCGTTATACAGAGCTGGCATTACACTGATGAGGTATCGGTTTCAGACCTCGAATAGGTGGCCGAACAACTCGAATTTTCTTATAGTTTCCCGTTGACCCTCCAAATTATTGCTGGGACAATGAAAAGGTAAAGTTCTCATTGTGATTAAATAATTAAGCACTGTGCCATGAAGATATATGGGGAGTGGACCTCCACAACTCTTGACCTCGACACTAGACGAAGGTGAGTGGTCAGCTTCACGCCCTAGCCGCTTTACCCCTGGAAAAAAGTCCCTCGTACTCATTGGATAGGAGGCTGGGTGGGCCCCAGAGCCGGTCTGGTCGCTGTGGAGTAGAGAGAAATGCCTTACCTCTACCGGGAATAGAACTCCGTCGGTATACCGACTGAGCTATCCATGCAGATTTTCTTAATATTGAACCATACTACAGAACTAAGGCAGTATGTCATGAATTTTCTGTTAATGCCCTAATGCAACCTGTGATACAATTACCAACGGATAGCGAGCCCATTTCGATGCCTGTTCCTGTAGCAGAGTCCTGTTGAGAGGCTACTCAGAATTTCCCGTTATTTCATAGAACCCGTATTCACAGCATCCCACATTTGGGCCCTGTTCTCAGTCACATGAATCTAATGGGCACCATCCCGTACTATTCTGTTAAGATGTGTTTTAACATTATTCTCTCATCTATGACTAGGTTTTTCTGATGGCTTCTTTCTTTCAGGTTTTCCTACCAGATCTTTGTGTGCATGTCACTCCCGTGCGTATTGTATGCCCTGCTCATGTCAGCCTTCATTCGATCATTATAATAATACACTGAAGGTTATTTGCCGCTGAAGTTGGTGGCAGCTGTCATGATGCTTCGGTTTCGCCTGGATGTACTCGATGAGGGATCTGCAGCTTATGTGTCGTTTTGTGGGCAACAGACTGTACTAATTTCGTCTGTGATGCAGCTTCTTACATTTGACGGTCCAAGATAATCGGATATGATATTACAGTGTTGTGTTTTCTTATATCTGTGTCTCTGGTTAACCACACTTCTAGGTATTTCGGGCGTATACATAAAGCAGCAACAAAAATTTATCTTCATGAAAAAAATTATGGTTTCGCAAACTACTGAAGTGTTAAGTGCCACTGTAATCACCGTTGCAAGACTTAGCACAGTGCCACTGGTTGGTTATCCCTTCCCTATCCGGTGGCTGGTTGGTTGGTTTCTTACAGTGTCGTTACGCAAAAACGGCAACCTCGATTTGATTCATTCATGTATCTTGTTGTAACCATGAAAGTAATAAAATCGTATTTTTTAAATGACCTTCATTTCTGAAAGTCACCGAGCGTTGTGACATTAGATGCAGCGTTAGAGACTCGTCTTCGGAAGGTGTTTAATTCGAGTTTTGTCTGGATCTTTGGTTATCTTGGCTAAGATTTTTCTTGATTTTCTTCAGTTCCTCTAAACAAATGCTGCGATAATGCTGCTATTGCTTCCCCCCAAATCCTTTCCGGTGGGCCGTTTATTATCGCCCTCTCATTCGACTCACAGAAATAAAATATCTGAAATTCGGAGATGCTTGCTTCGTGCTGACATCTGTTCTGTAATTACATTTTCCTGAGTGAATTCAGTTGTATGTCATGTATTGCTGCAAGTCACGCTGCGCTAATTATGAGACTGTCAACTTTGTTAACATTCGCAACATCTGTTTAACAGCCACGCTCACTTTCCCCCAACGTTTTATTATGTTAATAAATTCGTAAGAGAGATATACTGTTCACCTCACTCATGGGCTGGTCACTTTCAAATATCACCTGTGTCGTTAAGTCTGATTATTTTCGTGGGGCACGCAGTAGCATAGTTGGTTGAGGCACAAGCCGGAAGGTTGCGGGTTCGAGTCCCGATGAGGTGGCTCTTTATTTTTTAATTTGCCTAATCCTTCCAGCAGCATTATAGCTCTGGGTTCGACTTTGCCTGACAGAAATGAGTACCAGGAATCTTCCTGGGGAGTAGAGGGCGGCCAGCGCGTAAGGCTGACGAACTTACCACCATCTATGAGCCGATTGTCTAGAGCAGATGTGAGAGCCTCGACGTCTCACAGCCCTATGGGGCTCCACGGCCTGTTATAGGGATAACTTTACCTTTTACCTTTACTTTGATTAATTCGTAAGCCATCAAAATGTTAAATCATCCGCAGAGATTACAGAGTACGTGAGAATTTTACGATACTGGGCGCTACCATGTACGGCAAACCCTCGTTAATCCGGCTACAGTTCATCCGGCTGTCGGATAATGCGGATCGGAATATGAAAAATGAAAAGTGCTGTTCACAGTTCTGTTTGGTGAAGGAATGGATGTTTTTTGTAGTAATCATACGAAACACTTGAATACAGTCTGTGTGTAAAATGCAAATATGGTTAACGTTAAAGCAAGGGATGTATTTTGTCGCGTATATGGAATGTTTGGATTGATAATTGAATTTATTGAACACTTACAGATCGTAACTACAAGTAACTCTGCAGTTCACTACGTCACGTACTAAGTCTACTCGGTCTGCTGTGTCTTCACCAGTCGTATCCTGGTAACGGCTTACAGCGCCGTAGATCCCTCAACTACGTGTTCACGGCTTCTCGTCCTCGTTGGTAGTCGCCTTTCTCACTTCAGCTTCTGAGCTGCAGTAACTGACTTCCGGCTGTCGAACTCACAATGCACAATCGACTCCTTATATAGCATCGGCACGGACCGCATAGAAAACATCTTCCAGACAGTTCAATTTTTACATCTCTTGGCTATCGCTCGAACCGCGTAGAGAGCACTACCACTGTTGCTGTTTACGGCAGTTACCTAGGAACGGCCGTTGTTTACAGAGCCATTACTGAGCAACGGGGTCTACATGCTACAATATAATAACCATTGTGCTGTAAAGGGTCAGTAGAGTAGGAACCATAAAAATGAAATAAGTCAAAAATCTTCACAGAACTTACTTTTGTGGTGCGTACAAAAGCGAAAGCGCGAACGTATTATTCCGAAAGTCTTGCGACTCTGATGTGAATTAGCCTACGCCCTAGGCGATTGTTTACGGCGTCACCACAGGGATGGAGCGTATGGAATTTATCTCCAACACCAGGCGTTGCATAAATGTTAGACTGTAGAGGCGGGCAGCTGGTGTGTTGGAGAACGTCGCTTCGCGTCGCGTCGCGTCGCGTTGCTCCGGGCGTCCAAGAGGCGTGGGTTGGGGCGTTCGATAGCGTCGCAGCGATTCATCGGCGCCATATACAGACGCAAGCCGATTAACCCCGATTACTTACATACATACATATGTTGCGTGTTTTTCTTTTATAATTCATAACTCGTTACCTTCCGTTCTCTGTCACCGATTGTTACTCTTTTTTTATAACCTCGAAACACCTGTTGGTTCAAAGGCAGTGCGGTGCCTGATTTCGATTTCTAATCTCATGCAGTGACAGGCTACGGGCTTGACGGTCGGAATTCGATTCCCAACAGGGGTAGGAGTTTTTTCTCTTCTCCACAGCCTCCAGACCGTCTCTGGGATCCACTCAGCCTCCTCCTATCCAGCGTGAAGCTGACCACTGACCTCCATTTAATGTAGAGGTGAAGAATGGTGGAGCTATACCTCCACTGCTTCATAAGTCTTTATGATGAGGTGCACAATTAATTAAGCACAGGACAACTTTACCTTATTATTGGACTTACTGTGAAGTAATCGAATTGCTGTCTTCTGTAGAGGTGACCGGCTTCATGAGAATGACGTAGGCCAGCGTTTCACAAACTGTGAGACACAGCCCCCCAGGGGTCCGTGACGCTTTCTTACGAGGGCCACAGAAATTGATAATGACCTATTTATCATACGTATAAGTAGATTAGAAAAGGCTATATTGTATTAGAAACACAGTAGAGTTACGTCATACACATACATGTAGGTCGATCGGGTTGGTGTAGCGGTGACGTTAGAGGGGCTCGGTAGACTGTTGGCCGGGACACCGTCTGTACTGACTGAATCTTTTCGTGGTTTTCCTTGGTCCTTGCAAGTAAATACTGGGATAGTACCGCGTTGAGGCCACGATCGCCTCCTTCCAAGTCCATCCCAATCCATTAGCCGTCTTCCATACGACAGTGCATAATCTAAGTAGTGACAGCCCCTCAGAAAGAATTAGGTAAAAATAAAAAGGTAAAGGTATCCCTGTAACAGGCCGTGGAGGCCCATAGGGTTGTGAGACGTCGAGGGTCCCACATTTTCTAGATAGTCTGCTCACAGATGGCGGTGAGGCTGTCAGCCTTACGCGCCGGCCGGCCGCCCGTTACCCCCAGGAAGTTTCCTCATGCGCATTTATGTTAGTGACTGAGTTGACACCGGCGCCATAATGCGTCTGGAAGGATCAGGTCAATTGAAAAATCCAATGATATAATCGGGAAGACATTTGGAAAAGCTTCGATTGGTGCATGAAACACTCCGGGTGGTATACTAACCCCTACTCTCCGGGTCTCATAAAATGAAAGCTACAATTCATGATGTGGTCACTCCTTAGATCTAACGATTTCATTGTTAGAAGTGGGGCGTTGTTTATTGTGAAAAAACGAGACGTGGTTGAAAATTGAGGTGAAGTAAGATAACACGCGGAACTGGTAATATTGTTTGAATGGTGATAAGATAATGTAAGTGTATTAACAGATCGGAGATAGGTCGAGTTATTGTTTGTTAGGTTTATAAGCGAAGTAGGTGTGACAAGAAAATAACCTGACTGTGTGTAAGAAGTGGAGATTTTGCGAGTGACAGTATGCTTCGGTTTTGTGTAAAGCATTCATTGGGATTCTCTTAGTTTATTGTTTTTTTATATGTGTTTTATTTTCTCAGCTTTTTGTTTCTTTGTATGTCCGTCGAGAACACGGTAAAAGACAAATACTGTCTTTTGCTTTACATAGGTCAAATACAATATCGTCAACCGAGCGAAAAATAATGAAGTACTGTAATTAACATTAGATATGTCTATACAAGGTGTGACAGTTTAATTGCCGGATGGCCGCAGGGTATCGCTAGGGTGTTGAGTGTGGCAAACTCATGTGCTTAAGGACTTTCGGACATGTTCCAACGTACGTTGACATGAGCCACAGACCAAACGAGTCGTTCGTTTCCAAGCATCAGAGAAAGTAGTACGTGTCCGTGGTGAATTGTTGACGGAACAATGATTGACAAGAATCTGGAGCGGTGGATAAACATCAAGTTTTGTGTGAAGATTGGTAAAAATGCCAGTGAAACGTTAGCCATATTAACAGTGGTTTATGGCGAATAAGCAATGAAAAAATCGATTGTTGATTCAAGGGGACGTTCTCATCATTTACTGTATACATTTTCGTATTGTTAACTTGCTAATATACTCTTCAGCCCTGAAGATGGAGGTGATATATTCCTCCGAAACGCCGGACCGTGTTGGTTTATTGGTTTTTGTTAACGGCCTTGTCAGAAACTGAGGCTGTAAAGTCGGATGGTAAGATGATTAATGAATAATAAATTTGAAAGAATGTTCAATGAAGAAGTACTATCCCAGCATTTACCTGAAACCCATTGGAAATATCGCGAAATATCACAGGATACCCTTTATTCAGAACGAGACTTGAAGGCCGTAGAACGAATGGATGCATGCTTCCTCTCCTGAATCAATACTAGATACGTTGTTTTTATTGATTTTTTGTATAGTTCAGCATTAACAATTCATACTGACGAACGCGTCGTAACTGCATTACGTAATGAAATTAGAAATTAACCTTTACAAATTTCACAGATATAATTAATAATTATATAACGCATTTAAAAAAAGTGAAGTTTCCCCCTTAATTAAATAAGCGTCATGCCGTGAATACGTATAGGGGAGTGAAGGTATATATTGAAATCGGTTGTATTTGTGGTCATCCAACCCCAACAAAATACACAACTGGACGCAAGTATTCAAATAAATTAGTTACGGCTTATTATAGTGATCTTAATATCTTAGAGCCGAACTTACTGGCTCAACCGGTAACGTTTCTTGCATTCTAGTGGCACCTGGTTCGATTTTCGACTAGGACACCGACAGAGGCTCTTAGTTTTCCTCAGTCGTCCAGGCAAATACCGGGACACTGCCTCTTCCTTCCGCGTCATTTATAGTTCTTTATTAATTGTCTTGCCATTCGACGGTATGTAACATGGGGCAGGTTTCTTGTATTTAAGCCATCCGTAACAAAGGAATTGCCTAATATCTTTTTTCTCGCGAGTAGCAGTGACTTTTTTAGAAGAACCACACGCAGTTCGCAAGCTACAGTTTGCCCACGTATGATATATAGTCCGAGCAATTGACAGCGTCGTTAAATAAACCATAAATAGAAAGCGAGCGTGTTCGAATGTCGCCCAACACTTCATGCGAGGATGCACGCCACGTGAAAGCTTTGGTGCTCTCCATAACCTGTCGGATGTTGAAGCGCTGATGCGATTTCTTTATTGGCTTTGTAAATGTCTGTCTTGCTATTCCGTAGCTCTGTCGCTGAGGACAGAGGTCACATGAATTGAGTTTGCCAAGGCCGCCTGCAGCACACAGACCAAGAGATCGATATAAACGCTTGAAAGCTTTTTTTTTTTGCCTTGTAGCCAAGAATAAGTCCCCAGGGTGTCTTAAGCGAAGTGCTCGTGACATGTGCTTACGCAAGCTCCATACTAACACACCCTCTTCCAGCGAAGAGAAGGCGAGGTGGATGGGGGTACAACCGTTGCACGTAGAGTTTTCCGCCGTTCGTTTAGGGACACATTGTACTTCGGTTTCAGTAATTAAGCATCGCATCATGAAGACGTAGAGAGTAGAGGTATAGATCCGCGCATTCTTAACCTCGGCACTAGATGAAGGTGATTGGTCAGTTTTACGCCCCTGCTGCTCTAACTTCCGGTGAGGAACAGCCATCGGTAACCCACTGTATAGGAGGATGGTTGGGCCCCAGAGCCCAGTTTGTGAACGATTTGGAGACAAAATAAATTTCTTGCAGCTACCGTGAATCGAACCTTGATTCCTGTATCGTGCAGAGCGTTGTTAAATCGCCATACCTTCTCTTCGTAGGAGGGTAATGGAGACTAATAGAAGACCCGACGGATCTTTGTCCATTAACTTTACCCCTTTTTATTTGTTCCGACTTCACAGCAAATTTGAACTAATCTTGATGAAATTTGGTATGAGAGATTCTTATTACTATGTAGTATCACAGTTGAAAGGTCCAGTGCACAGGCCGGGCGGCTCCAGATTTGGGCAAAATGTAGTTCTATCCTTTTCACACATGTAGACCCAGTGCCAAGTACCAGCTGTGTAAACCGACGACAGTACAACATCCGTTGCACAGTAAGTACTACACACGCAGTAATGGGAGAGACGTTTTCTGTGCGATCCGTGCCGGGGATGTATAACGAGCACTAGTAGTTCAGTTATTGGTTGAGTCAGTTGAGAACTGTAGCAACGAGAGAACAGTCAATAATGGGAGAGACGTTTTCTGTGCGATCCGTGCCGGGGCTGTATAACGAGAACTTGTCAACCCAGTGCCTGGGGGTATAACTGGGCCACCGTGTTCATAAATACGAGGGAGTTGGAGGGAGTCTCGAATCTGAGACAGTAAGGACCCGAGAATGACTGCAATGGCGAGGGCCAACAGCAGTTGTAAACGATGCCTGTCCTCTCGTCAGAGAAGGCGCCCCACATCAACAGACGCGCAATTGTCTCACAGTAATGAAAATCAGGACTTAGGGTTCCAGATGGATGCTTCACAACAAGATAAGACTGGCCGACTGACCGTGGGTCGTAACATAACTTTGACTCTGACTTGAGTTAGTCATTTGGGAGTTGCAGTTGTGTCTGGTAGCTGAGGCCATGGACGGTTCCGGAAACACAGAGGAAGGGGAACGTCCGCCGTTACAAGCCGCTACAAAGCAACGGCTAATGAAGACTTAGGAGAGTTAGTGTGTGCTGTACTTACAGTGATCTTTGGTGTGTGTAACTCAACGAGACTGTCGAAGTTATTTGTAATTACAGTTGTGCCTAATAAATCCGATTACTAATCCAAAACTTGTCTCTAGTCCCACCACTTGGCAGTCCTATATGAATAGCCCAATGTGTTGGTGGAAGATTAGTGTGGCTCAAGTGACATGTCACACTGTTGCAGTAAAAATGGGGCCACTCGATCGTGGGTGTTTAAGCATTTTTTAAATTGTTTTTAAGAAGTTTGATAAAGGTGGAATCATAACGCCTTTGCACTGAGGCCTTTATTTTAGTTCTAGTCTCCCATGAACAAGTGAACTAAAATTTTATACAAATCTATGTAAGTGTTAATAGGAAATCTGAAGGTAAGAAGCCACTTGGAAGAATAGACGTGGAGGGGAAAATAAGATTAAAATGGGTCTGATATAAATAGGTTTTGACGATGTGGACTGGATTAATCTGGCTCACAACAGGGACTAGTGGCGAGCTACTGCGAAGACGGCAAACCGTCGGGTACCATAAAATGCTGGAACTGTATGGACTAGATGAGCTACTGTTAGCTTCTGAAGAGCAGCTTTACTGCATGGAGCTGAGATAATTTGACTGACACGGGTTGATTATAAAGCGAGAATAAGGGAAAATTGATGGTACGACTAGGAGAACTGCCATTGCTACAGTTGATCTGCCAGACTATAGATTAATCCGCCAGAAATTCCAGACAAAAGGATCTTATCTCGAACCCAGTTCCGCTTGATATGAATCCTGTTCGCTAGTCACACTGTCTCCTGTACGTCTCAGCCCGATTATTCTTGTAGGAAAGTGTGTTTCTACGTATAAAATTGGGGCCAAGTCGACTCGAGCTTGCCTTATGCAGATCACGTCTCCCCAAGATCGCAGCTCTCGTATCACGACAGTATTTTAATAAGAATGTATCAGGAGTGTAATCTCACGCTAAGTATAACATTTTCCACTCCATATAATTTATTTCAGTACTGCAGCTTTCCGCTGAATTATTCATTCTGTTCTGAGGTCACACTTGAAAAGGTTTTGACCGTTAAATGTCAGAGAGAAGCTCGCCCTATGCCCTGAACCCCAACCTGCCACAGCCGGTAGGTGGCGCCCTTTCACGTAGCGGCGTGAAAAGTTAATAAATGCGTTGTAAGAGGCTTCGCGAGAAAATGCAGTATAAAGGCTATATTCATATAAGTGTGTGTCTGTACAGGGGGCACGCGGTAGCGTAGTTGTTTGAGGCACTACGCTACAAGCCACAAGATCGCGGGTTCGATTCCCTATGACGTAATTGGATTTCTCAATTGACCTAATCCTTCCAGCTGCTCCATGCCCCTGAGGTCACTCAGCCTCTAACATAAATGAGTACCAGGAATCTTTCTGGGGATAGAGGGCGGCCGGTGCGTAAGGCTGACAACCTTACCGTCGTCGGTGAGCCCATTGTATAGAAAATGTGGGAGCCTCGACGTTTCACACCCCTATGGGCCTTTACGGCCTGTTACAGGGATAGCTTGATCTCTAGTGTGTGTGTGTGTATACTCCTCTCTCTCTCTCTCTCTC
>NW_019743656.1:4851942-4864832 GCF_002891405.2 Cryptotermes secundus
TGTGTGTGTGTGTGTGTGTGTAAGAAGTAATATAATGCTAAAAGAAATTTACGCAACTTCAGGCTACAGTGTCATCGAATTGTCTAGCCTTGACACATTGCATGAATGTAAGTTATGTAGCTCGCGAACGAGCGAGCAGTATCCACTGTATCTTGAGCAATCTGTGAGTGCTGATGGGGTTCTGATATGGATATCTGAACTGTAATGTATTATATAAAAGAGACGGTTTACGATTGACTATTTGTGCGTGTTATCCGGGAGAGAGGACGTTGAACGTGGGCCTCGATCTGAAAGGTAAAAAGTTACTAGTAAAGTTGCCCCTATACTTAATTAAGCACTACACAATGAAGACATA
Source organism: Cryptotermes secundus (assembly GCF_002891405.2). NCBI lineage: Eukaryota > Metazoa > Arthropoda > Insecta > Blattodea > Kalotermitidae > Cryptotermes > Cryptotermes secundus. The sequence continues at coordinate 4,852,298 of NW_019743656.1, forward strand.
TGGGGGAGTAGAGGTATAGCTCCAGCATTCTTGACCTCTGCACTAAATGAAGGTGATTGGTTAGCTACATGCCATTGCCGTGTTACTCCCAGTGAAAGAGCCCCGTTGTACCCATTGGGTAGGAGACCGGATGACCCTCAGAGCCAGTCTAAACGCTGTAGGTGTAGAGAGGAAAGAAAATCTCTTGTCCCTGTTTGGCATCGAACCGGCCGGTCCGTAACCCGTCCCTATACCGCCTGATCCATCGTTCAGTAACGTGTAGGACTGGAAAGGAACATATGAAGAAAGGGGAAGTTAATAATGGGAAAGCTTGTATAACAAATTATCAGACTTCTTGCTAAGTTCTCTGCGGGGGTTTAGAAAGCCGGAACGGGAAGGACACATTGTTTCCCTTCCTACCATCCCTTATCTCCGCTGCCCTTGAGAATTCTTTGGCCGGCTCAACTGTAGTGCCCCTTTGTTCACCCATAATTACATGCAGGCTGCCGTGCAATTGAACCTGGATCTCCGAGGTAAGAAACTGGCAAATAACAGCTGTGATAGGGCCTTGCCATAGCTCAGGCAGTTAGGCGTCGGCTTCACACCGCTGCAGGCCGGGTTTGATCCCAGCTCAGGTAATGTGAGATCTCTGATGGACAAAATGGCGCTATGACAGGTGTTCTCCGAATAATTCGATTTCTTCTGCCAGTTCTTATTCCATCATCTGTTCATGTGCATTAATCGTATCAGGACGCTATGTAGTCTCGCTACTGACAGCGTCGTTACGTAACAAAGGAAAGAAAGACGACTGTGCCATTAGCTGAAGCAAGCGTAACGACGTCGACGCTGTTTTTATGTTGGAGAACAGCCGGTGTGGGTGTCATGATGCTGGCACATCCTGTACCTTCACGCCATTTGTCTCTATCAGGTCCGGATTTTCGGGTTGTGATTTATAAAAGGTTCTTATCGGCCCCGTGGGGATATTTATTTCAGAGCTTCAGTTCGGTGTTACTGGATAAAACAGGCCAATGTGGCGACGTCCGTAGTTTTTAGCTGCGAAAGGCTTCCAGAGTGCTTCTTGGTTCGTGGCTGTGGTTGCTGGGTCCTTTAAAATTTATCGTGTTATCTGTATTAATGGCATCTGAATAAGTATGGAAGAGAAACGAATGCATATGTTTGTAAATAAAAAGTAATAACATATTGAAGTGTGTAGTCAGTTGTGGGTGTGATTTGTATTTTTGTTCTATACGCACTCATAACCTTTAACCAATGGGGGTCGCTTGATATGAGAGGAATTATTTATTTATTCATACATTCATACGCGGAGAGTCAGTAAATAGGTCACAAATTGAAGCAAAGCGACTGTAATGGACGTAATAGGTTTTATATGTGTATCACTAGGTAGCAGCACAGTCCAGCTTCATGACAGTCTAGGTAGCAGACGCGCATGCCCATGTACAGAGGCTGGTTTTAGTAATCAAAATGGCGACCGTGCTTGAGCAGTATACTACCGAAGATAACCGTTCTGTCATGAGTTTTTTTTTCTGTGGGCAAAGGGTATTAATAAAGAAATGTTTCCTGCTTACGGTGGGAAATGTTTGCCGCGTAAAGCGTTTCCACCTTGGTGGCAAACGTTTCTCTGATGAAGAAGGTGAAACGGAGGCGCGGAAGTGGGTCAAAGACTCTTATGCTACGGGTTTCGACGCCCTGGTAAAGTGATGGGACAAGTGTAACAATGTTGGTGGAGGATATGTCTAGGAATAATATTTTTTTTTAGTTTCGAATATCACATGTTTTACGTTTTATATCAGTTTGCGACCTGTTTACTGACTGTCCCTCGTACGTCATTCATGCAAGTCATTGACAGGAATTAGCATGTAGTACCTGTTGTCTTGATTCCGCCGAACAGGCTGGTCTAGCGGTAACGCTCTAAGACTTAATGTTCTGGAGGTGTTCTGATCGAATCTCCGGTGAGACACCGGCTGTCCTGACATAATTTTCGTGGTTTCTTTTGGGTCCCTCCAAGTAAATGCCGGTGTAGCACTACGATGAGACCACTGCCTCTTCTTTCCAAATTCTCATCACCCATCCATCATCCCGTTTTCCGACGCTGTATAGTCTCGATCCCGTGAACGTCGTTAAATAACCTACGAATTCCACTGAAGGATAAATATTTCAGGAATGTCTTCCGATGAAAACGACATACTGGAACTACTATTTTGAGTAGCTAATAATAGTTGAAGAATGCCATCGTCTGAGATGTGGCACCGTGTAGATCCTGTGTGAACCGACGATTCGGAGCAACATATCGCCTTAGCGGCCTCCGTAGTCTAGTGGTAACGTTCCCACCTCATGACTCAAGGTACGCGGGTTCAAACCCGGCGGAGGTCGTGGAATTTTTAAGGGCGGAAAAATTCAGGGAACAAGTCCTCCGGGAGGGACTTTAAGCCGTGGGTCCCGTGTCGTAGATTTACGGCACGTAAAAGATCCTCATGTCTCTACGAGACCTCTGAGCAAAACAGGCAAAATGTTTCCCGCCCAAGTAGTTTCCAATGCCTCCGGTAGATGGGGAAGTTATCAGGTACCAATACCAGTAGAGGGCCGACCTCGCTGGCAGAAAGGGGGGAGTTATCGGGTACCTCTGCCAGTAGAGGGCCGACCTCGCTGGCAGAAAGGGGAGATAGCGGGCACCAGTATCGGTAGGGTATGGCGACAGAAATTAAAGGGGGACGTACAATAGGCTATTAGTCGCGGTGCATGGGGAAACCCACCCCCTCTATACTGAATAACTGAATAACGGAACTGAACATATCGCCTCCATCTTCAACGTAGAAAAATCCGCGAGCGAGGAATCGAGCAGGTGGCTGCAGTCTGAAGATGGAGGCCATACATTCCTCCGAAACATCTGTTCACACAGGATCTATACGGCGCCACATCCCAGAAGACGGCATTCTTCATAGTCATCGCCGTGAAAACTTCACATCTTAGTGATAATAGTTGCCCAGGTAGTCACATTCCCCGCCTCTGATGTATGCAAGCTCGTTACTGTATGCACAAGAGTCACCTAAGATTCGGATTACATATAGGACGAAATTGGCGGTTAGTCGCTGGCTTCCCACCGCGGCGGCGGTCTTGTCGAGTGGGGTTTGTGGCGGACAAAGTGACGCTGGGGCAGGGTTTCTCCGAGTACCTCGGCTTCCCCTGCCAATCTTCATTCCACCAATTGCTCCACAATTACCCTCACCTATCATCTGGGGCTGGTACAATAGGCCAGAAGTGGCCGCAGTACAAGGGACTTAGTCCCACCCCACTAACAAAAAAAAAAAATAGGACGGAATTTCTCGACTTATTAGCTTTTGAAGATAGATGTCACTGTATTGAATCAGATACTGAACTGTATTTTGGAAAATTATTCCCAAAATTAACACCCAGGCTAGTGGGCTTGCTCATGTTTCGGAAGCGTCGCCGCTTGAGCGTGAATGTTAGGGCACAGCGATCTCTGTAACACCCAGGCTAGTGGGCTTGCTCAGGTTTCGGAAGCGTCGCCGCTTGAGCGTGAATGTTAGGGCACAGCGATCTCTGTAACACCCAGGCTAGTGGGCTTGCTCAGGTTTCGGAAGCGTCGCCGCTTGAGCGTGAATGTTAGGGCACAGCGACCTCTGTTTAATACCATCCAGCACTATATCGCACGTTTTCTTGTCTTACGAATATGTTATGGAGTCTCCAGAGTTGGTCTCGGCGTTGCGGAATAGGCGAAGAACATGAATATCTACTGTCTTCTAATATGTGACGTCATATATTCCACGCAGCTGGATGCAAATCAGATGTAACGAGTTTCCCGACTGTCGGCGTGGGTGGATTAGAAGCCCGCCAGCAGGTAGGGCCCTGGGCGTGGGCTGACATTACGTCGCTTTGTGACTCAACACATGACGTCACCTTTGGGATTGACAGTGCTCCCCAGTGCACTGAATCATACGTACTTTTTGGGGGAGTGCCGAAGATAAGGCAGTTCATACCGTTTTTGCCTTCCCCATCCAAGCTACATGCCCTGCCTATCGTAGCTTCCTGGATTTTACAGTCTTAACAACACTAGGCGACGTGTAAATAAGGTAAAGGTAAAGCTATCCCTGTGACATGCCGTGGAGGCCCATAGGGTTGTGAGACGTCGAGGCTCCCACATCTTCTAGATAATCGGCTCACAAATGGCGGTAAGGCTGTCACTCTTACGAACCGGCCGCTTTTCCTAGTACTCATTTCTGTTAGAGGCTGAGTCGGCCCCAGGGCCATAGTGCGGCTGGAAGGATTAGATTAATTGAAAAATCCAGTGACCTCATCGGGAATCAAACCCGCGACCTTCCGGCTTGTAGCATAGTACCTAAACCAACTGCGCTACCGCATGCTCCTCCTTCCTTATGTAACGTCCTAGTAACAGAATGAATGAAAGAGTGAACTGCCGGTCCATGCTCCACGACCGTCGGTAGTCTATTGTGCGTCCCCCTCTGTTCGACTGCCCCCTCCCGCAGCAGGTCTGTTTCATCTACGTTCAGGCACCGTTTGCAGGTATGAGTTTGGTTTATATAACGCCCTAAATTATTCACTTAGCCTGCCTTTGGTATAAAGGTTTCCACGAGCACTTCTGTTCAAGTACGCGTGAACTTCATCTAAAACGTTCTGAAGGTACACCACACAAAATCCGCTTGTTTTCCACGAGATCTCCGACATGAAGATTTCGGTTCCCGTCGTATGTTGAAACTAGAATCTACCGACGTGACGATCCGTGTCGTCATCCAATGGTAACGCACCCTAAAAGATGTCATAGACAAGAGTTTAATTCCTGTATTCCAAAATATGGCAAAAGACGTATAAAATGTGGATATATAAGCTTAAGAGTAATACAGATAATACTGGTAATTTCGTATAGATCCTGTACGTTAACGACAGTAACGGTAAGAATAACCTGGCATCTGCGCATGCGTCTGTAGAGAAAATCAAGTGCGATCTAAACATACGAGTAAGCATTGCCACAGTTCCTGTCTCACAGAAAACACATTATGTGTGAATTACAAAGACTTGTCGGTTAATTCTGTTTAAGGAAATGATCACATAAATACGCTCTGTTGGTGCAGTTCGGAGTTTTTGGACGTTATAGCAGGAGGTTCAAATAGTTACCACTGTGCTTTAAAGGGTTCACTCGTCATTTTTTTTTTCGTAGGTGACGTGAAGTCAAGAAACGTCGGAAGTGTCATATGCGCCATGCTAATGGCTCTACTGTCCTGCATATGGCAATAGTTTTCAAAACTTCGTATAATGACGTCCACCTCAACAAAGATTTGGTCTCTTCCCCCTTATTTTTACCCCCGTGGTTTATTTAATGACGTTTGTTCCGTATCGAGACCGTGTAGCGTAGGATGATACATTAATGATAAAATGGAAAGGATTTAGAAGGGAGCGGTACAGGCCTACACGGGTTACCATGCCGGAATTTTTCTGGGGGACTGAAGAAAACCACGAGAACCCTCAGCTAAGATAACCGGTGTCCCGGTCGAGATTCGAACCGACCACCGCTCGAATATAAGTCTAAAAGAGTTACTACTATGCTAACCTGTTCGGTGCTCCCTTTTCTTAAAAAAAAATTGCGTGTATAAAAATAGCTTTTCGGTTTCTTCAGCTTTAAAATCACGTTATAATATTTATATCAAGGTTTTACAAATTAATCGATCGTAACGTTTACAAAATTATAATCAATTCTGTTTTACTGTCGGGTCGCCCCACCCCACACTTTGAAAACCACTGGCTTATGAAGAGAAACATGTCGGAATAAAGCTCCTAATAATAATAATAATAATAATAATAATAATTGGTTTTCCTACTATACTCGTACGTCAGATATGAACCACGTTGGTAGCGAGCCCCGTCCTTGCGCTGAGAAACCATCACATGACCACTTCTGCTATGGATTTGCCCTTCCTGTGGGACATTGTGCCGGTTGCGTGAGAAAGTTTACTTTCCTACTGTTCTGTAACGCTGCGGATGAACAGTGCTAATTGAGTTGCATGGCCCCATTCTGATCAGTAATTATATGCCGGATTTGTGGATCGTTTACTGCGCCATTCAGTGTTACCCTTGGGGCTTGAGTAACAGAACTGCATCATGAACGAGAAATCGAACTTTTACTGCCTCTGGAAGGTTAAATAAGAGAACTCATCTGTGTCAAACGCTACCACCCTACTCCTGCCGTTGTTCTGCGGTTCGCCGACTTCGCGCCAGCCGGCAGCACTAGTCGCACTGAGTTTTCAGCATAGTGCCCCCCTTAATTCGTAATGATTCTGTCTCCATATGTTGTGGAATTCGGAGAACAGGGATACAGCTTTTGGAACCAGGAGAATGAACATGGGAGGTGGAACAAAAAAAATAGTCCTTTTCTCCAATTCCTGTCATGATTTTATTCACTCGAATCATGGATATGCAGCTCTTATGCACTAAGGAATAAAATGCATTTGTAACATGAAATTAATGGAAATTGTAGACAGAACCATCAAGAATTAAGGGACAATATGTCTTCACGGACCACCTCGTTGGTGTCTCCACCTTATCGTGGTGAGGGGGTTTGAGTATGCCAAGGACCCTGAGAGCTATACCAGCGGTAGCGTAGCTACTGGCAGGGCCTCCCTTGCTGGACAGGTCAAAGGGTAGGCATCAGACGAAGAGAGACACCAAAAACTGATGCCGGAAGCAGCGTCATCAGCAGCGACTTGAAGCACAGAGCAAATGATGCTCGAGATGGTTCAAGTTCGTATAGCAACAGGCGTGACCAGAGTGGTTTGAACGGCTGCTGTACTGCGATGTGGAAAGCAAATGGAAAAACTACCACATTATCACTTTTCCTGGATAGTCTCTTTCCAAAAACAGAAGATCGCATTAAGTGGAGGAACTGTTTTGGAAGAGACTGTGGACCTGTCGTCTGACAGATTACTGATGAATGAATGAATGTCTTCACGGACTGAACGAAAACCATAAATTATTTTTGCTGGAACATTCTCAAGATATGTCTGAATTCTACAGCGGATGATAACTGCTTGTAATTCTTGCATTTATTATGATGTGTTTGCTCGAAAGACTGGCCCGATACGTGAAACCGGATATAAAACTTTTTCATATGTAATAAAACAGGTTTAACCGAAGGCCGCTGTCGACGTTTAAAAACAGGAAATTGCTGTTCTGAAAAATAGAGGATTACGAGGAAATATTGGAAGGCAATCGTCCCAGATGGAAGTATAGAAACAAGTTATGTTAGACTTGAGGTTCTCACAGCTGTGACTGGGTTGAGACACCGTAGAGTTCGATATAAGTTCATTGACGTTTCACAGGACCCTGTCGCCATCATCTTTAGGGTTGAAGAATATGTATTTTTAATTTCTTGCGGTTGGGGTGAGACTGAATCCACTTGGTACGTCGACCGTTATTTGACCTGTTGTACCAGCCCCGGAAGATACATGATGAGTGTGGAGCAGTGGTGAAATTAGAATTGGCACGGGAAACCGAAGTACTTAAGAGAAAACTCTTCCACCATAAATCCCACATGACCTGAACCTAGCTCGAACCCAGGCTTCCGCGGTGGGAAGCCGGCGAATAACGGCCTGAGCTATGTGACGGTCAGGGTCGAATAGTAAAGCCAAGCAACAAATCAGCAGCAAGCGGGAGGTCAATAGAGCTATACATCGCTACAACCCAGAAATTCGCTTTAAGGTGGAGTTGAAACCATCCCCAGCCCAAGTTTTCTATTCGGTTTACTAATGGAAGTTTCGAAAGGATTGTGTTAAATCGAATTACTTATAATTGTGTAATTTCAGACTGGAACACGAATTAAAAATAATCTGCCAGTTTTCATCATTATGTAGTAATGCTTCCGAAACAGGAATCTCATCAGCTTCATATTATTTACTTATTAGCTAGTGGAGATGACCCTTTGAAAAATCAACGGGAAATCTCTTTTAAACGTTTTTTATTACATGCCTCCCATTATATCGTCTTCCTACTGTCCTGCCTAAATTGCGCAGCACAACAAATGTTCAGTTTTGTAAAATTACGTGTAGGAAATCGGCTGCTTTTCACAAAATGAGATATCCTGATCACAGAAAAGTGTCTGTCAGAAGGTTCTGACATGTGCATTTGTTGTTGTCGTCCTCCCTCCTCCTCTTTCCATTCCCTCTTTTCCTCCGTATTATCAAACGCAATGCATATAAACATACAGCTAATTCCTGTTGCATCCTTGAAACGCTTCCTTCGGATCCTGTTGCCAGCAAACCTTTTAACCTCTCACCATGCCTTCCCCGACTTCCACGGCGTCTTCTTCCTGACCCTTTTGGGATGCAATGCATGCCGGTAATTAGGCAGTGGGAAACAATGACTACATTTAAATAGCACTAAGCTTGTATTTGCTAATAAAACATAATATTCTAATATTACGGTTACCAAAAATTCTCTAATAAAATGCAGGAAACTGAAGAAAATGCCCATTTCGGTTACATATCAAATATGTAAAACTATAATGGAAGATTTTTCTGTCCGGGCAATGGAGTCAGCATATCAAAATAACCCAAGTATTTACTTTTCCTTAACATTCCCATAACTTTATTAATCTTGTGGCCAATTCCTCCATGTGAATGCTGGGTTAAAAGGTAAAGGAAAAGTCCCTGTGCTTAATTAAGCACCACTTTACGAAGATATATGGGGAAGTGGAGGTATAGTTCCATCATTATTGCTCTCCGAACTAGATGGAGGTGAGTGGTGACATTCACGCCCCAGTCGCCTTACAAACGGAGAGAGCCACCGGTACCCTTTGGAGAGGAAGGTGGGTGAGTCCCAGAGCCGGTCTGGACGCTGTAGAGAAGAGAAAATAGTCTTTACCCTGCCGGGAGTCTAACCCCGGCAGTCCAGCCCTTAGCCCATCGCTATACCGACTGAGTTATGCCAGATTCAAAATGCTGCGATAGTACATCAAAGTTTACCTCGATATCTTCCTTTCTGATCCTTCTGAGTTCATCATTCAGTAGGAAGGGCATTGCTAAGTAGTCAGACAAAGAGAAGATGTAGAAGTTGCAGTATTTTCTGATGTCTTAATAATTTTGCCAGTACGAATTAACATTCTTGTCCTATTTTCAGGTGAGTTGCTGTGCTCCTGGTATGAAGAGGTCTGTCTACAAGAAGGTGATGTAATTACACGCTAATGAATACATACATCCTATTTAACTCCCCAATTTCGAGACGGAATGACAAATTGTTTGAAGACGCTGTTTGGTTACAGTGTTTCCGAACGTTGTAATCGAGTTTTATAGCATTACTGCTTCGTATTAGGAGAGGCCCCGGGCATAGAACTCAACTCCGATGGCGGCCATCATCACCGAGGTCTTCCTTGGTTTTCCTCAGTCCCTTCATGCCAGTTCCGGGATTGTGCCGTAAATAACGCCACTACAGTTTCCTTCCGCAGCCCGTTCAGTTTATTATTCACTTATCAACCTGCCGTTCGGCGCTGTGTGATCTGAGTTGCTGAGAGCATTGTCAGTTAAAGTATAAATTTATTCTTTAGGTTTTATACGTCACAGGAGACCGCCTCTGTGGTCTAGTGGTCAGAGTTCCTGGCTACAGATCCAGAGGTCCGGGTTCGATTCCCGGCGGTACCAGATTTTCCTAGAAGTAATGGGTCTGGAACGAGTCCCCTCAGCCTCATGAGGACAATTGAGGAGCTATTTCAAGGAAATAGCGGCTCCGGTCTGGAAAATCGAAATTAACGGCCGTGGGGATTCGTTGCGCTGACCACGCGACACCCTCTATCCGCTAAAGTTGGCCCTAACTTCGCTGACAAGCGGCGGTCGCTCGGTCGGTATAGTTCGCTTGCGGACTAAAACCACGGATTTTTTGTTGTTGTTAAATGTCACAGGGTTAACAGTAGTCCTGCCGGGTTATTTTTTCGCGGCGGATGAAGGTAATGAAATCTTCTCGCCTGTTAACTGTGTCAGTTGGTTGAAATTGGGCCATATTTTGGGGACCGTCTGTATCTCACATCCTGATAAAGAGGGCGGAGATGGTCCCGGAAACGGTCATTTGTAACCAATTGACACGGCTGATATCCCTAGATTTTATTACTTGTAGGATAGATCAGTCGGTATAGCGGCGGACTATGGACTGGACTGCAGGTGTTCGATTCCAGGCAGGATAAAGAGATTTTTCTCTTCTTCATAACGTCCAGACCTGCTTTAGAGCCCCCCCCTCAGCCTCCTATCCAATGGGTACAGGGGGCTCTTTCTGAGGAAGTGAAGCAGCTGAGGCATGAATCTCACTACTCACCACCTAGTTCCGAGACAAGAATGATTGAGTTATACCTCCTCTCCCCCATACGCCTTTGTGACGTGATGCTTAATTCAGCACATCTTTACTTTTTATTCCATTATTTAAAAGGACGAAATGTATTTTTTGTTGTTGGAAATTGTGACCTCTAATCGCGTCAGAAGTAAGTGGCTATATATTCGGATGGGCATTTCTCATCATCGGAAGAGAACTGTGTACATGCTATCCCTCTAGTTTGTATAGGCCTGCCTTTGGACGCCTGCGCGCATTATTTCCAAACACCCTATCGTCTTCGAATTGTCTACTCTCCTTTCAGCTTGAGACAAACCCTCCATGAGTGGATGTAGTTTTTTTATGCTAGTGCGGTGAGACTAAGTCCCTTGTTCTGCGGTCAGCTTGAGACAAACCCTCCATGAGTGGATGTAGTTTTTTTTATGCTAGTGCGGTGAGACTAAGTCCCTTGTACTGCGGCCACTTCTGGTCTATTGTACCAGCCCCAGATGATAGGTGAGGGTGATTGTGGAGCAATTGGTGGAATGAAGATTGGCAGGGGAAACCGAAGTACTCGGAGAAAACCTGTCCCAGCGCCACTTTGTCCACCACAAATCCCACTTGACCAGACCCGGGGTTGAACCCTGGCCTCCGCGGTGGTAAGCCAGCAACTAACCGCTTGAACTATAGCGCGGCTATATCTACACTAAATTTCTTCTGTCAGATGAGGTTTAAAACCTTGTCTAGAATAGGGCTGTCCAACATAAATTCACTGAAGGGCAATATTGTACTTAGGTACACACCCACAGGCCATATCATGAGAAATATCTTTTTTTTTCGTTATACCGACAAAAATATCCCTGTAATGATCACGTCTTTAAGCACACGAATAAGAATTAGACCCACGAAGTTAACAAGAAGTTCTGGGAAAAATTAATCGCCTACTTTCCTTTGATATGACACGGACCACACAGAAAACCACGCCTCCAAAAATTTTTTGTTGCGGCGGGAACGTGTTTATCGATCTGTTGCCTAGCATCAAGAAGGGGATACACGGACGCACAGACTCTCCGTTGATAGACACGGACCGCATAGGAAACGACGCATCTAACAATTCTAGTGGGTGCATTCGTTGCAGCGGGAACGTGTTCACCGAGCCGTTGCTTAGCAACGTTAGGAGGAACACTGACACAGACTGGTGGGAGGGATTTGTGAAATACACCATTGAAATGGACCCACGTGCCATGATACACATATCATGTTTCATAAAGATTGTTTGAGGCATTTAAAAGTTTGTACAGGAGTACACACAGACAGGATGGAGATCGCATAAGCCAGAACCTACGTTTTTTTTTATTTTCAAAATGAGGAAAGTAGGCTAAAAACTTTTGACCAAAGTAAACACTTCTAGGACCACGGCGCTTAAAAATAGCCGCTAATTGTTTCCCAGATTTTGTCGAGACTGCGTGCGTTCATGGTAGTAAAAGGTAAAGCTTTCCCTGTACTCAGCAGATTATGCACTACGCCATGAAAGCGTATGGGGGAGTGGATATATAGGTCCACATTTTCTTGACCTCGGCACTAGCTGGAGGTGAATGGTCAGCTTCACGTCCCGGCCGCTTTTCCCGCGCAGAAAGAGCCCCCGGTACCCATTGGATAGGAGGTTGGGTAACCACCAGAGCCGGTCTGGACGCTTTGTAGAAGAGACAGTTCTTGACCCTACCGGAACTCGAACTCCGACCCCTCACCCGTCCACCCCGTGATGAGTTATTTGTTAATTGTGTGAAATCAATTGTACGGAATATTCAGTATTTTTATAACATTTTGACAAAATTTGCGCCAAATTTTTAAGTGGGAGGAAAGCTTTAACATATCTGGGGAGTAGTTCGCTTGCGGACTAAAATCACGGAGCTTGTTTGTTAATAGAGGGCTACTTCCGCAGTCCTGACAAAACTACCCTATCCCCTCCTACCGCCTGTTCGAACCCCTTTTTATGACACCTGTTTCTGGTCAAGGTCACCACATCGTCAGTGAAGAGATGGAAACGCGCTGTTTCTTTTAGCCCACGAAATTGTCTATGTTCAAGAAATTTAGCCTTATAACAATGCATTAAAAGTTTTAAATGTGAATTTGTGTTGGATCTGAGGTTCTTAGCAGCCGTGACGTGTCTTTTATGATGTAACGCGACGTAGTGTAGTGGAAGTCCATTGACGGAAATGGG
>NW_019743656.1:4864844-4877150 GCF_002891405.2 Cryptotermes secundus
GTCGGGCTACTTTTTTTTTCTGGTTGCTTACCTGGTTTATTCTTAGACCCTGAAGATGGAAGAAGTACCTTGTTTCGAAACGTCTATGAACTTGTACCGGACTACACCGAGTTACATCACAGAAGACAGTAGTACTCTTTAGAAAATACCTATCAGTTATTACCTCATGTTTAGTAACATTCTTTAATATATTCCCGGTACAGTACCGTTGCCTATAGCCAGATATGTGTTGCTGACACTTCCATGTGTCACGTATACACACTGTTCCAAACGTGATAATCCCTTAAATAATAATTTTTCTGTGGAAACAGACTTACTTGTGTGAGACCCGTTGCTATGGCGTCACAGCTGCCAACAGTTGTGAGTTGGGTCGTGTTGCCCCGACTGACCCCGCGAGGTGTTGGCAGTATGGCTGAGTCATCGCATTGTAACGATATTAACCCTCCCTCCCTCCCTCCCTCCCTCAGCCCTCAAATTGTGTGGGAGAGGCGTAATGAGAAATCAATAGTCGCTTTGCCTGATAAGAATAGCAGGGAACATGGTTATATAAAAATTCAGCACGATGTATAAATGAGTAGTTTTATCTGAACCAATAACGTGGTGCCATCTGAACGGGAATAATTGAACTTATCGTCGAGGTAACGATCACATCGTACTGATGGGGACCCGCTCTTCCCAGTGGGCCAAGCTGAGCGGTGTCGTTCCTCCCTTCACCCTTGATGAAGGTAATGGTGGTGCAGTTTGCAACACATGTATTTTCTGTGGATTACTTTGCGACGGTTCAGCATATCATACAGTATAGGGTAGAATTGTTTGATGACCGGCGAATGGTGAACTGGAAAAAAGAAGTTTTTGAAGAAAGCGGTCATGACCCAATTGAGGTGTTAGATATGCTAAAGGCAGTGATCAGTGTACGGCGTAATATGCATATGATGAAACTGTTCGTTGTCACGAATTTTTAAAGCATGGATTTTCAAACTGTGGTTCGCGATTCTTTCTCACTCCGGCGGGTCGCGAGCTACTCTTAAGGGAGGTCGCCGTAATTTCGAGACCCATTTGATATGTAGTTATATCCACACAGAGTTTTGAAAAATCAGTCAGATTTAATATTGGTCTTTTTGGAAGACATGGCTGCAGCCGGAGAAAGATTTCGGGCGTATTTTCGATGACCGTACAGGAACATTTTGTAGCTTGCTGAGTTGTATAGAGACTGCAAAGCTGTTCAGATTCCTGCTGTCACCGTGCAGCCTGATAGGGACCTGGAACAGTGTGCAGATCTGCGCTCTTCGTGACTCTGAAGAACACTTTATAGCTTGCTATAGGCCTAGAGAGGCTGTAAAGCTGTTTAGGTTCGTCCTGTCACCGTATAGTTTGATAGAGATCAGAACAGTGTTTAGAACTGCACTTTTTGCTGACCAGGAGAGATGGGGGGGGGCTACATTTATGTATTATTTTAAGGGTCTCTGTGTTGCGGAGTTTGAGAACTCCGTGTATGTAATCATTAAGAACCGGAAAGTGTTGTCACGATTTTAGTGACTGTGGACGGAGTTCGGATTGGTAATCGGATTTATTGACTTCTTATAACTCGTAACTACAAGTAAGGGTTATGCTCTCGCTGTTCTACACACTTGGCAGATCACTATAAGAGACACTAGGTGTTCTCAGTCTGTTAGTCTTCACTAGCCGGTGCTCGGTAGCGGCTTTCAACTGCGGGCATTTCCCTTCCTGTGGATTCCTGAACTGTCCTCATCCTGAGCTACCTGCTTCTCACAGCAACAGCTCACAACGACTGATTCCTAGCAGTCCTCTGACTCAATAACTCCAACTCCTAACTTGTGCTGCTTATAACATATGGGCACGGACCGAACAGGAAATACCGTTTACCATTATTGTGTCCTCTTGTTGCCATGGAGTTGTTGCGTTCATGTTCCTTGGCGGAGCTGTTACCTAGCAACGGCTGTTGTTCGCGATCGTGTCTTAGTAACGGGTCTGCATGCCACAATATCAGTGTCGCAGAATTGATGTGGTAATGTGGAATCGGACAGATTTGTTTAGCTCTTGTTCCTATCTGACGCAAGTGTGGTTGGGTACATTTCTTATCGCTCTGTTGTATTGTGCTTTTATCCATATTGTTACAGCAGAGGCTCCACCCTCGCTCTCATGTTTGCGTTGGGACACTGACGCAGTATCTGCTAACTAAATTCTCTTCGATCTACTCTTTAAAGCTCCTTTGCTAAGAAATCCATTTTCTTTGCCGGTGATTATATCTGAGCTTAAATCTCTTCCCAGATCTTTTTAAGCTAACGGCTTTTTATGAACCACGATGTTCTTGGACAGTAAACAGTTTATGCTTACACGGTTTATCTTATGGCAGGAGCTAATGGATCTTTGTTTCTTGTTGTGGAACAGTGTCAACGCCCTTCATGCTGTTCCCATATTATTAGGCGGCAAAACGACGCACTCCTGAGTTTACCGAACGGCACTGTCAACCCAAATAACTATTGAAGCTTACGCACCTCTAAACCCACACACCTACTATCGTAACTGGGAATGTTCGTGGTTTTCCTCAACCATTTTAGGCAGATGCCGTGATAATGCTTTAGGTTGAACCAAGACTGCTTCCTCCGACTTCCTAATCCTTATCCTGCCATCATTCGACACTGTGTGTATAATTTGGGCAAGTGAAAAATGTCGCAGAATTTCTGAAGCCTGGCAGAAGAGAGAAAAATCAGGAGGGCAGGTAGTTAGCCGAGGGCCTGAGCAGTGCTCACTAGGCTGGGTCTCCTTGAAAATGATTGGTTCATTCACGTTAGTAATTTTATGAACTATAACACAAACGATCCTATGGCATTGGTTGTTGAATGCATTGTAAAGATGTAGAGTGAATTGGCGGTGGCCGGATTTGAGGTGCTGTGCTGAGGGGACTGAGGAAAACCACGAAAACATATTTTTCCCGTAGGGTATTTAGCTACGCTTGGAATACCGAGACATAAGAGTAGAGTTGCATGACTCTCAGAGTCGTGAAACAGTAAAACATTGGTCATGAGTCCCGCGGGACTCGGAACAGTGATTGTGCTGGGTAGGACCAGACTAGAGATTCTCTAGCACCGAATGGTAGGATGTTGAATGAATGATGAATTGGAAAGGATTTGGAAGAACGCAGTCGTGGCCTAATAGAATTACTATCCTGGCATTTGACTTGAGAGACTGAGGAAGACCACGAAATATCTGAGGATATCCGACGTTCCGGCCGAGATTCGAAACAAGCGCCTCTTGAATCAAAATTTAGAGCGTTACCTGTTGACAAACGTGTTTGTGAAAAAGAAAGTTTAAGTATATCGGTTTTCAGGACCGAGATTTGAACCCATGACCTGAGGAATACGAAATATGAGTGGTAGTAACGACTCGACCGCGACGTTCGGTGAGGGCGTCGTTAAATGAACAAGGTGAAAATTGCCAACCTCTTGGATATAGCGCCGTGTAGTCCGTATATGAACCGACGTTTCGGAGAAACGTATCATCCATCTTCAGCGTCGAAAATAAGCCGAGCAAGAAGGTAGCGAGGCCTATAGTCCAGAAGACAGGACACTTCATAACTGCCGCTGTGAACACCTCAAATCCTACCAATAAACAAGTTTTACTGCTGGTGCACATCACAAACAAGGGTCTCGTGTGTTACGGACGGTATCACGGCCCCTTGGGAACACGCCCTGGGCTCCATTTCCGAGAGAAACGACAGATCATGTTGGGACATCGTCACGTACGCTATTGTTGGGCTGTGTAACTAATGGATCACATCCGCGCAGCCTGTCATCTGACTGTCGAGGCTCCACACTCAGAACAGAAAGCAACACATCGGATTAGGAACAGACTATAATGTCATATCAGCGCGTTAACCATTTGCATTGCGCCTTGTTATGCTTGTCTCCAGCGGGGAGACATCTATGCAGACCGTGCTTTCAAAAAGGCAAAGCCTCTGTGTTTAATTAAGCAGCAGCATAACCATGAAGACATAAGGGGAGTGGAGGTGTAGCTCTACTCATTCTAGACCTCTTCAGCAGATGGAGATGAGTGATGAGCCTAACGCTCCGGCATTTTTACCTCCCTTCGAAGGAGAGTCTGGTGTCCATTGGATAGGAGGCAAGGTGGGTCGCTACGGCGAAGATAAACATATTTTGCACAGCTGAGAATCGAATCCTGATTCCTCGGTTCTTTAGCCCATAATAATCTGGAAATGTAGCTACATCCGGCGAAATATTTCGCGAATTTTAAATAACTGCACAGTAACGTTTTGTAAATAGCTTACTGTAAGTGTAGAGAAGCTGTAAAACGGTTCAGGTTCCCTTTGTCCCCGTACAGTCTGATAGGGACTTGAAAGAGTTTACAGAACTGCACTTTTCGCTGACCAGCAGAAACGGACATCGCGTAAATTCATGTATTTTTATGGGGCCGCGGTATCACAGAGTTTAAGAACCCCTGCCACGTGCTAACGCGGCGGCACTATGGCGTCTTTTCTTTTGTACAATATCCTTCTCCTTTTCTATGCTCAATTTGCACATACAGTGGCAGAAAACGTATAGACATGAGTTTTCGTACAATAATAGTCGGAATAGCTCAGTCAGTATAGTGATTAGGCTGCGAGCTGGACGATCTAGGAATCATGGTTCGATTCCCGGCGACTGCAAGAGATTTATTTCTTGAAGAAAGCAGTCTTCTGGGATTTGGCGCCGTGTATATGTGGTGTTAACCGACGTTTCGGAGGAACGTATCGCCCCCATCTTCAGGGTTGAAGAAAAAGTATAAGTAAATCTGCAAGCGACAACACCGTGAGACACGGTAAAGCAGCTGCTTTACCGTGTCTCACGGTGTTGTCGCTTGCAGATTTACCTATACTTTTTCTTCAACCCTGAAGATGGGGGCGATACGTTCCTCCGAAACGTCGGTTAACACCACATATACACGGCGCCAAATCCCAGAAGACTGCTTTCTTCATAGTCACCGCCGTGAAAGCCTCAAATCTTACACGATTTATTTCTTCCCCATAGCATCCAGATCTTTGGGTATCGGGGATATTTCTTCCGGGGTAAAGCGGTCGGGACTTGAAGCTGACCATTTATCTCCATCTAATGCAGAGGTTACAGGGTGATATTATACCTTTACTCACCCTTGTCATTCTTAACGATATTTTTTGTCCTAATACGCGGTGGAAAATTTGTTTCACCTTTTGCGGCAATACAGTTACTGGCTTAAGCACTAAGGTTATTTTCTTTATTGGGTGTATCGTGTAGATTTCGTGAACGTGATCAAGGACCGAGCATACGAAGGAACAGATGAAGTATAGGCAACTAACAGGAAAACACCGGTAAAAACGGAATAGAACAGCGCTGAATTCCGTGACTTCGGGTGCTACGAATCGCGTGCGAACCAGAACTGATCCCTTGGTTGGATATATATAGAATTACAAATGAGGTTCATGCTGAACTTACAAACATTCCCCTTCATTCTTCTAAACTTTCTGCGATGCATTTTGTAGGTAGACTTACAGTAAAAGAAAAGTCGAATTTGGCCCTTTGTCTGTTGACCATGTCAACTATCTCGTTCTGGTGGGTGACGCTGCTGCTATTTATGCTGGAAATCCTGGGTTCAGGTCTTGCCTAACCGTCGGCTGTTTTAATTTTACTTAACGGCATCGTCAGTATCTCAGAGTGTACAGCGTCGAATGATCGGATGATAGTGAGTTGGTAAGGATGCCAGAGGAGGCGGTCTTTTCCTAATTTAATGTCCTGTCCCTGAAGGACCGCAGAAAAGGTTCAGTGTCCCTGCGGAAACTCGAAGTAGACACCTCCAAAATACATGTCAGGAGCCGTACCACTTGAACCACATCGTTCGGTGAGACCTACTGTCGTGACTGCGTTTTTTTAGAGATTTGACGCCGTGTAGTTTGGTTATTGACGATTCAGATGAACGAACCGCTTCCATCTTTAGGGTCAAAAAGTAAGCCACTATGTTTACTTGATTTCTTCTTCGATCCTGAAGATAGAGATTGTGTGTTCCGAAACGGTGTAGTTAGTTATTGGAGAGGGTGGGTTTCCCCATGCGCTTAGACCTGTCTTGGTCCGTTGTGCTTCCCTCTATGATATTCTACCAGTCTCTATATCCTACCGGTACTGGTGCTTACCATCAGTCCCGCCCAGCCAGCGAGACCGGCTCTACTAGCTGAGAGGTATCTATAATGCTTCCCCCATCTACCAGAGGTATTAGAGACTGCTGTTGGGCGGGAAACGTCCGTAATTTGGCTCAGTCACCTCCTTTGGAGATATGAGGTTCTTTTACGTGCCGTAAAGCTACGACACGGGACCCACGGCTTAAAGTCCCTCCCAGAGGACTTGTTCCCTGAATTTTTCCGCCCTTAAAAATTCGACGACCTCCGCCTGGTATTTGAACCCGCGTACTACGAGTCATGAGGTGGGAACGTTACCTCTAGACTACGGAGGCCGCTTCCGAAACGTTGTAAATATCTACCAGCCCACACGGCATAATATTTCAGAAGACAGAACACACTGAATGTCTTTTCCGGACTCCGATCCTCTTGATAAGTGCAGAGGTCTATTTGCCATTTGAAACGACTGCAGAATTCCCCAGCACTACTTCATGACTCAAACATTCACTTCCACAAGAAAGCGGATTTAAGAGTGCGCGTTTCTTTATTGGTTTTTTTGTGGCGTCAGGCCAGAATTTGAAGTAGCACTGATTTGAATAACGATTTCCCTTTGTAGATTCCCAAGGCGGGCGTTTTCCCAAGCAGATACATTTGTGCGTCAGAGACTGCGTGGTAATTAATGTATATCTTCATAGAGGCATCCAGCTATGTCATTCTAGTATTTGTGTTATCCGTGTTAAAGATCTCTGTTGGTTCATTATACCTCGAAAGATTAACTCCGGGAGCCGATTCCTCCTTGAGAGGCCAGCAATTGCTAACCTTCGGAGGGCTACATTAGAGCGAAATTTTGATGTTACCATTGGATGGGCTGCATGTGAAGCAAGCACTGCAACGTGGAATTTGTTTACCAACTCAGAATTTGCTCTAGGATGGAGAAAAACCACGGAAAAAACTTGATATGAGTTGGCAGGTCCCAGGACCTTCCGGATGCAAACTGACTTCTAGGCAGCAGTCCAGCATTAAACCCTAACATTAGTCCGTATTTGTGCTGTTGGTTTATTTTGATAAAAGTTTACATATTTGTTTTATATATTTTATATATATATTAGCGGTCTGAGGCATGCATTGTCTTCGCTCGCTCGGAAGCTGGGACCGTCGGTTAGAATCCCACTCAGGGGGCGGATGTTGAGTGTGTGTGTGTGTGTGTGTGTACGCGCGCGCGCTCGCGCGCGCTAATCACTCATGCAAGGAGTCCTGCCGATAAACCGAAGTGAAACGGAGTGTTTCATGGAGGTAGGCCAAGGCCCAAATTTGGGGCTGTAGCGCCAAAGGAGAAAGAAAACCACGTACATAAGTCAAATTTCAGGTTGCCACTCCATTTTCTTATGCACCATTACCGATTTGTCTGTTTACATTTACTGTAGTTGACTTTGAAAAGCGATTTATATTAAACCCTACCCTTTTTTTTTCGTTTCTCGCATATTTTTAGGCCGTTGATTTATTTAACTTCATTGGACGGATATGATGCAATTGACACGGACGATTCCTAGTGTTGGAGGGCTTGCCTACCCACTAGTGTTGAATGCTGTATAATAGGCAAGTCCAACTGGGTCTACTGGGCACGGCGGCCACTGATTGGCCTATTGTACCTGCCTCGGGTGAATATGATGATGGAGAATTTGGTGGAATGAAGATTGGCAGGGGAAACCGAAGTACTCGGAGAAAACCTGCCCCAGCGCCACTTTTTCCACCACAAATCACACTTGACCAGACCCGGGATCGAACCCAGGCCATCACGGTGGGAAACCAGCGACTAACCGCTTGAGCTATGGCGCGGCCTCTGTATAATAGACTAACCCGTCTCACTCGCATGGCGAACAAGGTCCGGGTAGTTTCCTTTTATGGGATGTGACGCCGTATTGTCTGGTAGATGCCGACATTTCAGAGGAACCTGCATCCATCCATGGTAGAGGGAACAGGTTCCTTCTAAATGTTGATAAATATTTACGAGATTTACGGGCGTTACATCTCAAGTCTCCGTAGTCACGACCGTGAGATGTGAGCGAAACAAGATGGCTGTTCTTGTGGGGTATGACACCGTTTAGTTCGGTAGCAATTGACAGACGTCTCGGGGAACATGCAGCCTCCATATTTAGGGTCAGCGTGCTTGGCTTACTCTGCGTCCTTCAAGATGGAAGCAGTACGTTCCTCGGAAACGTCGGTGATCTAGCTCAGTGCATGATGTCACATCCGTGGATCCAGCATGAGATATACAAGTTTGAATAAAGAAATTAAAATGCACCATATGAGATGTCAAAATGGTAAAGTTATCCGTGTGCTTAATTATTTAAGCACTATACCATGGCGGTGGGGCACGCGGTAGCGTAGTTGGTTGAGGGGCAATGCTACAAGCCGGAAGGTCGCGGGTTCAAGTCCCTATGAGGTCATTGGATTTTTTCAGTTGACCTAATCCTTCCAGCCGCACTGGGGTTTACTCAGCCTCCAACAGAAATGAGTACCAGGAATTAATTAAATAATTTTCCTGGGGAGTAAAGCGCGGCCGGCGCGTAAGGCTGACAACCTTACCGCCATCTTTGAGCCGATTGTCTAGATAGTGTGCGACCCTCAACGTCTCATAACCCTATGGGCCTTTACGGCCTGGTACAGGGATAGCTTTACGTTTTTACTATACCATGGCGACACATGGCGAAGTGGAGGTATAGCTCCAACATTTTTTACCTTGGCACTAGATGGAGCTGAGAGGTCAGCTTCACGCCCCTGTCATATTATCGAAGGAACCGCCGTTACCCATTTGATCCCAGAACCGGTCTGGACGCCGTGGAGAAGAGAAAATCCTTGCACTGCCGGGAATTGAACCCGGCCCTTCCAGCTCGCCGCTATACCGACTGAGCTGCAGAAGATTGGTCAAGAAAAGGAATCCACAAGCAGAACATGTGTTGTGCCGACGCTTATCAGTAAACTGAACTCATATTAATGTTCACTGCGAAGCTGTTGTCTCGCTGCGACGTTAAAATGCCTTCTTCTAATTAACAAATATGGCTGCTAAATCAGAAGATAATTCACACTCGATAGGACGGTACAGTGTCTGCATCGGCGCGATCAGGCAACCTGCGAAGCATTTGTGTCGGAGTAGTTGCCGAGCATGCACGGCGTTCAGTACACACATCGAGCAAATCGTTCCAAATATCCAGTGTATGAACGATTACATCTTTTGTGATTTTGTGGTTGTCTGTACTAAGGGGCCTGAAACCCTCTTCTGATGAATGCGGCTTCGAGTTACGTTGGTGTTTATCGGGAAGGGAGGTATGTCCGGTCAGTGCAGGCAGTATAACAGTAGGGGAGAGACTGTTCCATGTGATACTGCATGATATTCTTGCGTTTATCTTAGCTTCCATGTTGTCACGTATTTAGGGGGTGACTACAGACGGGGTACCAATTGGATATGGGGTTTATTTTTTTCACAGGCGGCCTTCCAAGTCAGCTGAACTCTCTGGATTCCTCAATCATCTGCCAGCTGCCAATTCCGGAACTCTTAATCCAATTCTCTGCTGCAACTGCCAACTGTCTCATTGCCATCTCTTCTCAATTGCAAGTATCTTCTACTCTCGATTCTCAACTAACTCTCAGTTGGCCTGGGATCATTGTTATGTGGCCTCGGGGCGGGACCCAGCAGGAAACACTTTTCCTTACAATCTCTTCATTGTTGCTTGCGTATTCTTTGCCACAAGAACGTATCTGCTTAGCCGTTGCCTAGCAATGAAGTATACTCTGGCTACACTATTCCAGCTTTCAGGCGTCGTGACACAACATGAATCACTTCTGTAAAAGTAGAACCTGAAACTGTCTTGCTGATTGTTGTTTATTTAGCGACGATGACAGTAACTTAGATTGTACAGCATCGTCGTCATCATCTGAAAAACAGCCCGTTTTGAGACATAACCTTCTTTTCGAGAGTCTGCCAGATTTTTTCATTCCTAGGAATCAGACCATCCGGTTTTTCACTTTTTTGGACTTCTCAACATCGTTTTTTTACAGCGCAAGATCATCAGCCCTGCGTCCAACCCCCAGTCTGGAGGAGCAGGTCCCTGTCTTTATATCCCCTCAGTGACATAGTGGCCCAGTTAAACCCGCAGGCACTGGGTTACCTCTTCGTCGCCTTCTACGACTCGCAGGGCTATGGTGGAGGTAATCTAACCCGTGTCCACGAGCGGAGACTGTAAGTGTACATCTCTTTACTCGTGTCCTGTTCGCGACTGCGGCTGCTGCAGGGCTACGGTGGAGCGGAGACTGTATGTATACATCTCTTTACTCTTGTCCTGTTCGCGACTGCGGCTGCTGTCGTCATTTAAAGCTTCGAATGGTAGGATGATAGATGAATAATGAATTGGAAAGAATCTGGGAGGAAGCGGGTGTAGCCTAACCGAGGTGCTGTGCCGGTATTTGCGTGAAGGGAAGGAGAGAAGAGTACTTCGGAAACATCTCAGGATAATCGGCATTAAGGCCGAGGCTCGAACCGAGCGCCTCCAAAATATCAGTCAAAAGTGGTACCGCTGTCATCGCCCGCCCCTCTTGCTCAGTAGCTGAAAGGAAGTTAATATTGAGAAAGTTTACTCGGTCGCTAACGAATGGCATTCGGATGCTTTCCTCGGTTCGAATCTCGGCTGGTGCATCAACTAACCCGACAGATTTTTCATCGTTCTCCTGAGTCCGTCATGTTGAATCCTGGGATAATGCTTCAGATATTGTCACTACCGCGTCCTTCCACATCCTTTACAATTCATAAATTATACATTTCGACGCCACATAGTGTACCGTGCGTGCAGTGTCCTTAAATAAAGTTCGGTCGCTGTGCTTAACTAAGCACTACGCCATGAAGATTTAGGGGGGCCTGAAGGTGTAGATCCACGTATTCTTGACGTCGGCACTAGTTGGTTAGTGATAAGCTTCACGCCCCGGCCGCTTTAACCCCAGTACACATTGGGTAGGAGGATGGGTGGGCCCCAGAACCGGTCTGGACGTCGCGGAGAATAGAAAAATCTCGCTCCTACCGGGACTCGAACTCCGACCCTTCGATATTCCAGCCCGAAGCCAATCGCTATACCGACTGCGCTACCCGGCTCCTCGTTAAATCAACTGTACGTATATACTCGTAATTAAATAAGCAGTGCGTTGTGTATTTATGTAGTTGGTATTCAGCGTATGTTGTTGTTGTGGACTTCTGCATGCAAGAAGCCAGGCTGGATACTTTGGATGCGCATACTAGTTAGTCTCTTAAGCCGAATTTCGTCTTCTTTTCGGGTCACGAAATGACTGTTATTCGAGGTTAAAATATGAGCTGCTACTCTTCACACAAATACTCTACTTTATTTATTTCGTTCCCCGCGAGAGAGAAAGTTGAACTGTTCCAGCTTGAAATATAGATGGTAACATGAAAGGGCAACAGCAGTGTCTCTCGCTCTATGCTGTACCCAGCGTTCTACAGTCAGACACGTTATGGCGTACTTTAAAGATTGCTTGTACTTGTGTTTCTTTTATTAGATTCATTAGTCTTCAACTGCAGTCATACACGATATCCTTTTTGTTTTCATCATAATTGAATATCATCTTCCGTTATACAGAGTGTAACTGAAAGGTGCGGAGTTCCACGTACCAGTATAAGGGAAAATGTCCATAGGAACATGTGTCCAGACACATTTAATTTGTTAGCTGTAGCTCATGTAATCCCACTTGTTCTCACTGTTGTGGAGAACTGTTCTTTTCGGAGCCCCTCATTCTGTCTGTTCCCGTTGCGAGCAAAACCAGTCAGTATTACAGTGTTACATAAGTATGACACGTGGCACCGGGTGTTGGCCGTGACGCGACGTGCGTGACTTCTGTCGGCACCTGCCTGAACTGGATTATGCTTGCCGCAGTGGACTCCAGCATTTGTAGTAAGGACATTGTCTCTTAGTATCATGAGTAACTTGGGGTTGCTAAGTTGCTGCGTGCACGTTCAACACGTAGGTGTAGATGTAGGTACTCATTCATCGTCGACTCTGCAGCCCTTTGTTAGGCCTCGGCCGCTTCTTTTTCTTTTCTTCGTAATCCTATGTACAGTCGGCTGGACTTCTTGGACGGGGGGGGGG
>NW_019743656.1:4877188-4885067 GCF_002891405.2 Cryptotermes secundus
AAACAGAATAAATGGAGACATCCATGTCTCGAATGGGATTCGAACTCACGACTCCAGTGTTTTAGCGGGCGAAGACAGTTAATGTCCTATACCGCGTAACTACTTTGATAGGCGAGAGGATAATACTAAAACGAATTTTAAGATATTTGGTGTGGAGGTAAGGGCTGGTTGAGAATAGTATCTAGTGATGAGCTGTTGTGAACACGGCAATGAACATTGCGGTCTGTGAAACGTAGAGACGAGCAAGTTGACGCAAGTGGCAACGCTTGTAACTGATATTCGAGAAGTTGACGCTTCGAATTTCGGCAGGAACACCGACCATACTGATAGGTTTTCGTCGGTTTCTTTTGTCACTTCAGGAAAATGCCAATGATGAGGCTACGACCGCTTCCTTCCACGTCCTTTCCAATTCATGATTCACTATCATTCAACCAATCGGCGCTTTTCATAGTCTTGAGTTACTGACGTCAGATGAACTGCGAACTTGAAAGGGGGAAGCATTTCCTTTAGTGTGTGGGCGACTGTCAGCTCCTCAACAAGGATTGGGTGCAAGCAGCTAGTTCTGTCATTTCTTCCTTCATATTACCAGGTTCCGTTTTTCATTTTCGAACTTTCAAATGAGTTTCGATAAATTGGATTAAATATTCTACGCACACTTCCTTTACTGAGAAGCCAGGATAGCGCAGTCGGTATAGCGACTTGTTACGGGCTGGACAACCGAGGGGTCGGAGTTCGAGTCCCGGTAGGGTCAAGAATTTTCTCTTCTCCACGTCGTCCAGACCGTCTCTGGCGTCCACTCAACCTCCCATCCAGTGGGTACCTGTGACTCCGCGGAGTTAAAGCGGCCGGTGAGTGAAGTTGACCACTCACCCTTCAACTAGTGCTGATGTCAAGAAAATGGTTAAATATCAGTAATTTATGTAGATTGAATTTTTTTTATTGCTAGTGGGGTGGGACTAAGTCCCTTGTACTGCGGCCACTTCTGGCCTATTGTATCAGCCCCAGATGATAGGTGAGGGTGATCGTGGATCAATTGGAGGAATGAAGATTGGCAGGGGAACCGAAGTACTCGGAGAAAACCTACTCCAGCGCCACTTTGTCCACCGCACATCCCACTTGACCAGACCCGGGATCGAACCCGGGAAGCCGCGGTGGGAAGCCAGCGACTAACCGCTTGAGTTATGGCGCGGCCTTAGACTGTATCTTAAAGAATATGCTGGGATTTGCACTGGGGATCCAAACCCAAAATGGCGATTTTGTCGAAACCTGCTTCGCCGGTCGGACAGATCTCAACGTTAGGGGTTGTTTATTTTTTGGACTCTGCCGATCATCCAATATCTTTCAGAACATAACGTTTCGGAAACTCTCTCTGTTCTCGTCCTCAGGTAAAGGGTCGAGAGTCACCCGCTTTGTTGGGTCTGTTAGGAAGGGGTTGCCCGGTGATTGAGGTTAGCCCTTTCTAACGGACCCCATACAGCGAGTGTCTCCCACCCCGTCACCTGACGACGGAAACAGATCCAATTTCCGAAACGTTGCGTTCTTTAGAATACCGGACGGTGGACGACGTCGAAAGACGCAGTGGCATACACCATCGTCAGAACTCTTAGAATTCGTTGCTGTTCATTGTTCAGTAGAAAAAGCTAAGGTAAAGTTGTCCCTGGCCGGTCACGGTAGCCGAGCGGTGTAAGGCATGTACTGTCTTCGCTCGCTTGGAAACCATGATCGTGGGTTCGAATCGCACCCAGGGCATGGATGTTTAGTTTGTGTGTTTGCGTTTTTCTGTGTTTGTGTACAGGTAGAGGCCTTGCGACGAGCTGATCACCCGCCCAAAGAGTCCTACCGAATGTGTAAGATCAAGAAAAACCGAAATGAACGGAGAAGTTCATGGAGGTAGGCCTAGGCCTACTGGGGCTGTAGTGCCAAGGAAAAAAAAAGTTGTCCCTGTGCTTAACTAATTAAGCAGTACGCTATGAAGACGTATGGGGGAGTGAATGTGTAGATCCACATTTTCTTGACCTAAGCACTAGTTGGAGGTGAGTGGTCAGCTTCACGCCCCGGCCGCTATACCTCCGACGAAGGAGCCCCCGTTGTCCATTATATAGGAGTTGGGTGGACCCCAGAGCCAGTTTGGACGACATGGAGAAGTGAAAATTCTTGCCTCACCGGGACTCGAACTCTGGCTCCTCAGTCGTCAACCCCGTCGCCAGTTGCTATACCGGCTGAGCTATCCCAGCTGAGTCAGTATTTGGTAACCAGAAGTAATCTATCGAATAAGTCTAACAACACAGTGGAAGCTAGTCATGTGTGAGAAGTATGTACAGATGAAAATCTGTAACTTATCCAGCACGTACTCCCCCATCTCTCTTCTGTATGTGGGTGGGTGTGCTGTTGCTTCTTTGGCGGAAATTGCAGTATTGAATTTTCGTGACCCGGGTGGAAATTCTTATCTCGTGATATACAAATGTCGTTCCATTTCTGCTATCGTACGCCCCATACTTTAGTGCGAAGTTTACGTTGCAGTGTCATTAGGAGCAACGAATCGGAAACGGGGGGGGGGGTTGACATGCGTTGCATTCAGATTTCTCACATAGCTATGAAGAGTACTGACTTAATGGGATATGAAGCTGTGTGGTCTACCGACGTTTCGGAGGAACGTGCTTCTTTATCTGCAGAGTGGAAGTGTTGGCAAAGCAACCAGAAAAATTAAAATAGAATGGGTTCTGCTTGCTGCTTGCATTGCCTCCTTTTCGATCCTGAAGATGGAGGGAATCCGTTCCTCTGAACGTCGGCACACTTACACAGCGTCCCTGAAGATAGAATTATCGATAATGACGTAGATGGAACAGGTGTAGTATCTGAGGAAAGATATGCATATTAATTGGATGGTGACAGCCTTGAAACGTCTGATGGTGCAGTGTGTGACTATTCAGGAATCTTCTGGAAGCGGGACAAACTATCTTCACTATAACTGGCCCATTTAGCGGTAGCGTAGTTGGTTGAGGGACTATGCTAAAAGCCGAAAGATGGCGGGTTCGATTCCCGATGATGTCATTGGATTTTTTCAATTGACCTAAACCTTCCAGCCGCACTATGATCCTGGGTTCGACTCAGCCTCTAACAAAAATGAGTACCAGGTGTTTTCCTGGAGGTAAAGGGCGACCTGCTCATCACCACACTGCCATATGTGAGCTTATTGTCTAGAAAATGTGGGAACCTCGACGTCTCACAACCCTATGGGCCTCCACGGCCTGTTACAGGGATAGCTTTACCTTTTTACTGGCATCCGTTAGATAAGTGGCATATCCAGAATTCTCTGTCTGTACGAACGAGCAGAGATGTCGCGTTAGCGGGTGTCTTCAGTTCATTCCTTTAAATCTACGTCAAATTGCCCTTATAATGAAACAAGGGGTGGTAGTTATTTGGTAGGAGAGTGTCAGCTCAAGATACAGCTCTGACATTCGTCAGTGTCAGCCTGCACGCCATGGATCGATTGCGATATCAGCCCTGCTGTACAAGCAGGCGGTTAGCAGAACCTCAGGATCTGATGGGGAAGCGTGCGTGTGCATGGCGCTAGGAGTGTAGGGGCGGTTTGTGGGAAGGGCGCGAGAGCAGGTTTATGAGGAGAATGTTTGGACTTGAGAGAGAGGAGATAGCAGGTGAATGGAGAGAATGGTGTCATGCGGAGGTTCATCATTTGTAATCCTCACCAGATATTACCCTATTTCCTGAATTCTAAGATACATTTCTTTCCATATTTTAAAATTTCTGACATCGAGGCTCGTCTTACATTTCATGGCGCCTAAGAATCAGTGTCGAAAAATGTATTGTGGCGTATAGACGCGTTGCTAGGCAAAGATCTAGAAACCAACGAGTACAGCCGTTGCTATGCACTAGGCGAATAAACGGCAGTTTTGTGAGCAACTGCATGGTAAACACGTTACCTCGGAAACGAATACATACGTAACAATAAAATCGCTTTTGGAAACGTATTTTCTATGTGGTCCGCGCGGAGGTGTTATAAGGAAGAGAACTGGGGCAACGAGTCAGTCGAGGTCTGCAAGGGAGGCTGAGAAGAGATGGCGCTATAGTTGAGTTGACAGTTGACAGAAGTTTTGCACGAGCGCTTGAAGCTGAAGAATCTCTACTGTTAGGAACAGTTGCCAAAGAACGGCTGGTGAAGACAGCAGGCTGGGAAATGCCAAGTAGGTTTATTATTACCTATTACTTTGCGATGAAGGCAAGTCGGTCAGTGTTCATTGTTACACCTATATTCATTTCTGGTGGGGTTTTAAAAATTGGAAGTGCTTCGTACAATCAGCGGCGTTTTACTTTCGAGGAAATACGATATTAGGATAATGAAATCAAGAAGGGTGAAGCTTTCGGGAAACCCGAAAGGAAGAGATCAGTGGTTGGACTCTGACATATGTGGAAGAATAATATTAAAATGAGTCTTAAATTACCGGGGTAGAAAGATTTGGACTGGATTCCTGTGACTCAGAACCATTGGCGGAGTTCTGTTAACACGGCAGTGAACGTTGGCCGTTCCATGGAAGGCGTGAAGTATGTTGAGTTTCTCAAGAAACGCTCAGCTCCATGGAGACGAATGACTGTGATTTCAACGCTGACTTCACTTTATTCCCAAGGCAGCGCTCAGTATATTTAACGACGATGTTTTTATTGCACAAGTCTTGTGTCTTGCCCCAGCATGTGGGCCCTGTAATCCCATTAATACTGAGGACTTACGTAACTTCGTGAACAGCCAAGTTGTCAAGTTGCTGACGTCACTGTGGTCCGTGGTTCGCCATTTCATCCCACTTCTTTGTGGTACACTGTTCAACGTGGTGCTAATCACACATATACGTAATATACTGTATTCTAGGATATGACACCGTGTTCCCTGACCGTGTTTACTGACGTTTCGGGGACAGTCGATGAATTTGTAAAAGCTATACGGCGTCTCATTCCAGGAAAGAATATTCTTCATGGCCACTGTCGTGAGAACATGAATATGAAATTTCGCTTTTATGGGTTACGGAAGTGGGACACTCATACAGATCTGCGTAAACAATATTTCATTTGTTATATTTATTTATTTATATATTTGAAGGCATTCGCTGGTGAAAACAAGATTGGGAAAATGCAGACAGTGGCGAATTGCACACAACTTCTATATGAATTCCTTTTAGAATTACATTTCCAATGTCCTAGTTGCGAGTAACTTTTTTTTTGGGGGGGGGGAGATTTTACGACGCCGTAAGTTACTGAGCTAGCGTCGAATGGTAAGATCATGTATGAACGGAAAATTTTTTAAGGAGTCGGTCGCCCTCTGATAGAGGTTATATTCCTAGAGGGACTGAGGAAAACTAACAAGAACCCCGGACAGTATGGTCTTCATTCCGACTGATATTCGAGTCGAGCAGCTCTCGAATGCGAGTCTAGACCGTTACTGGTTTGCCGACTCGTTTGGTTCGAATAGGTGTGGTGAATACTTTAATAATACTTCCAGTAAATAAAAAAAAACGAAGCTACCCCTGTAACCGGTTGTGGAGGCCCGTAGGGTTGTGAGACGTCGAGGCTCCTACATTTTCTAAACAATCGGTTCACAGATGGCTTTGATGTTGTTAGCCTTACGCGCCGGCCGGCTGCCCTTTAACCCAAGGAAGATTCTTGGTATTTATTTCTATTAGAAACTGAGTCGACCCCATGGCCACAATGCGGCTGGAAGGATTAGATCAATAGAAAAATACAGTGACATCAGGAATCGAACTCGGGATCTTCCGACTTGTAGCACAGTGCCTCAACCAACTATGCTACAGCTTGCGCCATAATACTTTTAGTACAAGCTCGAAAATGCATCACTATATTTACCGTCGTTACTGTAGTTACTGTTCCTTATCGTGATCAGTATCGATTATTGTGATCAGTATCGCTTATTATCATCATTAAGTTATTGCAGGTGATTATTCTTCAGTTTTTCTTTTTACATATCTCGTCTTTACTTTCTCTTTCAAAAGTGTATATTTGTTTCACAAATACCCTGTATGGTATGTAGCCAAGAAACACTTCTTCCACGAGGCTCCAGTCCAATTCTGCTATCTGTGTTCCAGTTATTGACCCTTGGAGGACGATGCGGGAATGCAATTTCGGTGGACATCCAGTTGAATCTGGGGAGATTTGCGCAATTCCACGGTTAATTAAGCGACTGTGATACGTGACGACAGGCAAATGAAGCTCATCTCTCTTGCTTTAAAGAGCAGGTCCGAGCTCCTCTGTAATTTCGATTGCCTCGTGTGATTTGTGTTTATCGTTGCTGTTCTGCAGGGTCTGCCTCAACACCATTTCGACTGTCTTTTCATATAACATTTCTATCCCGGATATTTCAGCGGGAAGTTTTCCCGGGTATCAGGAATAACGCAGTCGGTACGAGTATAGCGACTGGCTACGGGCTGGACGATCGAGGGGTTGTAATTCGAGTCCAGGTAGGGGTAAGAATTTTCTGCTTTTTTTTTACAGTGTCCAGACCGGCTCTAGGGCCCACCCAGCCTCCTATCCAATGTGTGCCAGGGGTTCTTTCCCCGGGAATAAAGCAGCCCGTGCGTGAAGCTGACCACTCACCTCCAACTTGTACCTAAGTGAAGAAAACGTGGTTGTGTACATTCTCCCCCCCCCCATACGTCTTCATGACGTAGTGCTTAATTAGTTAAACACAGGAACAGCTTTACCTTGTACTGTTAACTTCTCCCTTATTCCTTTCCAGTCATATATGTTATCGCGTAGAGGCAGACATTTAAGAACATCTACAACGAATAACACGCACGAATAGTCTGTACTCATGTGCTCTCTTTTGGGATATATTATCATGTAATCCGATTGAATGTCAGTCGACATTTCTGAGGAAGATGTCGCATGCATCTTCAGGCCCGAAGAATAAGCCAAGCAAGAAACCACTGTGAACACGTTCCTCACTGATTGCGACCGGATTATATGGTGTTTTGCCCCAGAATGTACCAATCTTCTTAACCACAGCTGTAAGAACCTCAGATACTAAAAGATTGCTCGCTCGTTCGTGGCGAACTTTGGTGCAGCATGTTAAGGCTCGACAGATCTGCGGAATTGTGATCCGAACTTGCGTAATGACAGTGATAAGTCTCACTCTTAGAACGCGCCTTCATCTTTACAGAAGGATATAAATATGGGAACCAGGCACTTCTTGCCTGAATTCACACCTGATAATGAATTCGTTAGTCTATTGCGGGAGTTTCACTCATTAATTAAGTTAGAAAACAGCGGGTAAAACTGATGAATTTTGGATTAAATCGTGTCTCCTTTTTCTGAGTTATGAGCGAGCATAGGGTGGTTGATTTCAGCATTTCTGTTGTTACTGAAAAGGGAGTTATATCATAACTTGTTCAAAATGATGTGTAAGTGCATCACAGAATTCTCCTTATTAAAAGAATCAAATAAATATATGGTTACATCTGTAAGCAAGGTGAAATACTGAGTTACATTTTTTTATTTAACTCCAGTAATTATACAATCTATCCATTAAATGTGGATAATAAGTACATTTTGTGGTTAATTTACATATAGCAAAAGGAAAGAGAGTACTTGACGTGGTGAACATATTCCAATGAACATGCTCAATACTTATTTTAACTGCTTATTAATAAGCAGTTAAGTGTTGTATTATTCGAATCTGGTGGGCAAATCTGATGGTTTAAATCTGTTTAGCCTCATGATTTCACCTTCGTCGTCGAGTAGTTTTTGTGCCAAGTCGTTCGGATGGGCCTGGAGTCTGATTTTATACTTTTTGCTGTTTTTTTTTTTATTTCCTCTCGTACTGTTGGTACATCTAGGTCCTTGTGTAGTACCGTGTTCG
>NW_019743656.1:4886041-4893448 GCF_002891405.2 Cryptotermes secundus
GGACTGATGGTAAGCACCAATACCGGCAGGATATAGAGGCTGGTAGAAATCGTAGAGGGAAGCACAATGGACCACTACAGGTCTAAGTGCATGGGGAAACCCACCCTCTCTAATAACTAACTAACTAACTACATACATTACTAAATGAATACCAGGAATCTTCATGGGGGTAAAGGGCGGCCTCCACGGCCTGTTAGAGGGATAGATTTATTTATATATATATTTTTTTTTACCTTTTACTGCATAAATATCTAAGCTCTTATGAAACATAACGTTTGTAACTTAACCCACTTTTCCGTAACATAGATCTGAGTGCAGAAGACGTAGGAGGAAAGTGTGTGACCCACCTCTGCTCTGCCCTCCACAAAGATTCTGAATGTCAGCGTATGTATAAAATTTCGAGACAAAGAGGGACATAGACGAATAGACAGGCAGTGGTTTGTTGCTAAAGAGAGCACTTAATAAAGCAGGAAAGTGTACATGAGGGAGGGGAAGTTTATGGCCACTGTAGATAAGTTAGTATGCTCTGAATTGCGCATGCCCATTACGGAACGTCCCTTGAGATGCCTCTTGGTGTGCCGGATAAGCTCGTGCGTGTCGGGCAAAGAGGAGTCTCTGATTAAGATGTGGGCTTACTTCCTCGACATCCATATTTACTTTCCTGGACCAACACGTGCGAGGAAGTGTTCCCGCATTAAATTCCCAGAACTGCACGTCGTGGTTTGAAATATGCAATGCACAGTGAGAAAATGTTCTCAAAAGTAAAAAAAAAATATGACTTTGTAGGAAGTGTAACGTGCTGTAGAACACGTTTGACGTTGCTAGCACGGGGCCAGGGTTGGGAAATTTTCACTACGCAGGATGCTAATACTCGTACACCAGTATGTGGACTGATTTGTATACTTCTTTAAATATTTTAAAATATGTTTGTTATCCAAGCGGAGCACGCGGTAGCGTAGTTGGTTGAGGCACTATGCTACAAGACGGAAGATCGCGGATTTGAGTCCCGATGAGGTGGGTTTTCTTTTTTCAATTTACCTAATCCTTCCCGCCGCACTGTGGCCCTGAAGTCGACTCGGCCTCTAACAGAAATTAGTACCAGGACTTTTCCTGGGGGGGGGGGGTAAAGGGCGGGCGACACGTTAGGTTGACAACCTTACGAGCCATCTGTGAGCCGATTGTCTAAAGAAAATGTGAGAACCTCGACGTCTCACAAGACTCTGGGCCTTCAAGGCCTGTTACAGGGACAGCTTTACCTTTACCTTGTTATCCAAGCAATGCATTGTATTATCAGTTATTGGACAATGGTAAACCTGTATTAAGAAGGCGGCTTCCGTCCTCCTTTCAAAACTCAGTTTTAGTGCAGTTCTATTCTTGCAGAAGAAGTCTCTGTGCAAGTCTTTTGGTCCTTTTGACGCTTTTGGCCTCCGGCTCCGCTTATATTGGAGATTCGAATCAGTTCAGTTGGTTGAAACAAGAAAATAATGTACAGACAAGTGTTCACGTTTTCAGGGTGGTATGTGTTCAGATATCTTCTGGGTCATGACACTATCTGGAGTTATAAGTAGATACCAAAGTTTCGGAAATATGCTGCCTCCATCGTCAAGGTTGAAGTGAGGGGTAAGAATGCGGTGAAGTGATACAGGCAACCTGTAACGAAGGTGGTCATATAAGTTCACGGTTGGGGGAAGGGGAAGTAGTTTAGCTTGAATAAATAGGAATTTCGAAATGGGAAAATGAGAGACAAAAGAAAAAGCATTGTTGAGGGACAGAATGGTGCTGTTCCGTGTTCTAATCTCATATCTCGGCCCGCCTACCGATTAACCGGCATGACTTTTCGTGTTTTTTATCAGTTTCTGCAGGCACTTGCCGGCCTCGTACATCCGAGTGGATGACAACCGTGTCTTGCCATAATATTGTCCGGATGAAAGGTATCCAAAATAAAACAATTATATCTCATATTTATTGGTTACACCACTACAAAAGGAAACAATCCAAGTTGTTTCTGAGTATATCTTTATCGATAATTTCAACTTGGACTCCCTTGATGGCACGACAACTATCCAGACGATCCAGCATGTCTGGTGTTACCATAGCCACAGTGTAAGCCGGGCAGGGGGAAAAATACTTGCAGGGTTTTCCGTTTCGATGACATAAACCAGATACGTGTATGACAATTACTTTCCGAGATATAATTTTTTCTTATTTTGGATACCTTTCATCCGAACATCCGACATTTCCGATGCAGTATTCAGAAAGGGCCCATCTATTCGATGCTGTATAACATCAGCTGTTGAGAACGACGTTAAATAAACTACAAATACAAAAGAAAACGAGAGATTACATTTTAAAAATCTAATGGCGAAACGGCCGGTCACGGTAGCCGAGCGGTCTTCTCTCACCCGGAAGCCGGGATCGTGGGTTCGAATCCCACTCAGGGCATGAATGTTTTGTGTTTGTGTGTGGGGCCGCTTCTGTGGTCTAGTGGTCGGAGTTCCTGTGTAAATATCCAGAGATCCCAGGTTCGATTTCCGGCGCTACCAGATTATCTGAGAAGTAGTGGGTCTGGGACGGGGTCCACTCAGCCTCGTGAGGATAATTGAGGAGCTGTTTCAAGGAAATAGCGGCTCCGGTCTAGAAAACCGAGATTAACGGGCGTGGGGATCCATTGCGCTGACCATGTGACCCTCAATCCGCAAAAGTTGGCACTAACTTCGCCGACAAGAGGCGGTTGCTCGGTCGGTATAGTTCGCTTGAGGACTGCAGACCACGGAGTTTTTATTGTTTTATTTTTGTCCGTTTTCTGTGTTGTGTACAGATAGAGGCCTTGCGACGAGCTGATCGCCCACCCAAGGACTCCTACCGAATGCCTAAGATCTAGTAAACCGAAGTGAAACGGAGAGTTTCATCGAGGTAGGCCAAGGCCCAAATTTGNGTTTTATGTTTGTCCGTTTTTCTGTGTTTGTGTACAGATAGAGGCCTTGCGACGAGCTGATCTCCCACCCAAGGGATCCTACCGAATGCTTAAGATCTAGCAAACCGAAGTGAAACGGAGAGTTTCATCGAGGTAGGCCAATGCCCAAATTTGGGCTGTAACGCCAAAGGACAAAAAACTGGCAAAACGTTAATGACGGTGGGATTAGATGCCTTGAAGAGCGCAGCGAAGGAAACAGATACAGTCCTTATCGTATGACAAATGGAACACAGCAGCAAGTTACTTTCTAATTTGAGCAGTACAACTGCTTTGCTTAGGGGACGCACAAGACAAATTTTCTTCCTCACATCACACAGTTTGATAACAACATAGCCCAGTTTGGCCCGACCGTTACTGCGAGCCGAATGAGAAGTCGTGTTATACTGATTTTGGAAGTGACTATACATAGGAAATAAATATTACGTCATGCTTGATAGTTACAAATCTCACCGCGGATATTCTTCGTTTTTGCTGCGTTGTAGATCCACATCAGAATCGGCAGAGATATGTAGGAGACATGTGCCACGTGTGGTGGGACGGGTGATTGGCCTCCGCTGGCTAGACATGTTTCGAGTTCAGTTCTGCTTGGTGCAGACGTCCTTCGCCACGAGAGGATCCGTGGTGTGACATGCCGCAGCGTCACATTTCAATTTCAGGCACTTGCAGCTGGAATTATAAATCAGTTCCAGAATTGCAATTTCATGCGGTTTGGATTGGGAGGGAGGGGAAGATGCCATATTATAATTGCACAAAACAAAAGCTGTCCATCTCTAACCTGACACTTAATTAAGTTAATTCCACGTAGTGTAATTAACTTTGTAACACGATCGGTACTTGCAGAATATCTCGAATATCATATTTCACTGACATCCGGTTATTTTTCCCACCTGTCGGTAGAATGATTTGTGTTTCATAACTAGTGAAATATACGATATAAAGGACACTCATCCATCTAGTGCCTCCCCCTTCAGCCTTCATGACTTCCCAAGTTACATGGAGCCGAGCGCTTCAAGAGGAGCCGACAATTCTGCAGCTACTCAAGAACTTTCCAGCATTTTATGGAACCAGAAGGTTCATTACCGTGTTCACAAGAGCCCTTCACTGGTCCCTATCCTGAGCCAGATGAATCTAATCCATACCATCCCATCCTATCTCTCTAAGATCCTTTTTAATATTGTCCCTCCACCTACGCCTTTGTCTTCCCAGTGGTCCCCTTCCTTCTGACTTTCCCACCAATATCCTATATGCATTCTTCTTCTTCTTCTTCTCCTCCCAATTCGTGCTACATGCCCTTCCCATCTCATCCTTGACTTGAACCAGAAGGTTCATTACTGTGTCCACAACAGCCCTCCATTAATCCCTATCATGCTCCAGATCAA
Organism: Cryptotermes secundus; assembly: GCF_002891405.2. Classification (NCBI taxonomy): domain Eukaryota; kingdom Metazoa; phylum Arthropoda; class Insecta; order Blattodea; family Kalotermitidae; genus Cryptotermes; species Cryptotermes secundus. The sequence goes on from NW_019743656.1 coordinate 4,890,395, forward strand.
TCCAATCCATACCATCCCATCCAATCTCTCTTAAGATCCATTTTAATATTATTCACCCACTTCTGGCTTGGTCTTCCCAGTGGTCTCATCCTTCTGGCTTTCCCACCAATATCCTATATGCATTCCTCTTCTCCCCCTTTCGTGTTACATTCCCTGCTCATATCATCCTCTTTGACTTGAACATTCTAATTACACTTGGAGAAGAGTACAAGTTATGAAGTTCCTCATTATGCATTTTCTCCAACCTCCCGTCACTTAATCTCTCTTTGGTCAAGATATGCTCCTCAACAACCTTTTCTCAAACACCCTTAGTCTGTGTTCCTCCCTTAATGTCAGAGACCAAGTTTCACACTCATGTAGAACCACACAAAAAATTATAGTTCTGTGTATTCTGATTTTTATGTTTTTAGATATCAGACGAGAGGACAAAAGTTTCTGGACTGAATGGTAGCAAGAATTACCCGAATTCAATCTCCTTGATTTCCTCCTGAATCAGGTTTCGATCTGTTATAGTCGTTCCCAAATATCTGAACTGTGCCACATTTTCAGAACATCTGTTAGCCTTCTTTATGTCATGATTTTGTCCGCATTCTGGTGACTAGGTAGCAACATATTTGTAGACCAGCCTCCTTAATAGCGTCAATTAAAGTTTATGTTTTTCTTTATGGTATCTATATTATCATCCAGTAGATTCACGTCATCAGCATGGACAAGAGTTGATATGTTCCATTTAATTTCAGTCCCACTTGGTTTTCCTGGACCTTCCTGCCTTCGTGGCTTAGTGCTTAATTATGTGATTAGGTACAGAGATACCGATATAAAGTCCATAAAACAAGTCATGGGTGGGCACGCTCGAAATCAATTGAGCCGCTACTTATAAAGAATGGGAGATGGGTACGTACGTACGTGTTTGGTATTGGGTTTGGGGCTCTCGCAGCGACGAGTGAAGAATTCTGTCCTACGGCGTGTCTCTGTGTAGTCCAATAGCAGTGCACTAACTTTCGGAGGAAGGTACGACCTCCATCTTCATGGTGGAATAATAGGCCGAGGAACTAGCAAGAAGCAGGCATCAAGCTTGTTTCTTGGTGATTATTTGTCACCATGGTTCAGAATTCGAATCCCACTTGGGACATACATGTATGTTGATCCTCTTTTGAACTCATATGTCCTTCATTCACACAGTAGTAACTAATGCCAGTGTGTCTGTTCAGTTTTTATTGATGCCTGTTTTACAACGCTGTTAGTAACTAGATCGTATAGCGTCGAATAGGATAGTGATTGACGATTAATTTTAAAGGATTTGGAAGGATGCGATTGTAGTGTAATGGAAGTAACAACCTGTAGGTTTCCAGGAGGGACTGAGGAAATCCACGAGAGATCAGGATAATCGGCGTCGCTTCCCTCAAACCGAGTACCCCCCCGAAGATGAGTCTGTAAGGTTACCGCTAAGCCATCCTGCTCGATGACGCCCTGAAGTTTTAAGATGAAACGTTGCTGCTAATTTAATATCAAGCACAATTTAATTGCGCAGTAACCAAACGTAGTAAAAAGTAAAAAAAAGTAAAGTTTTCCTGTGCTTAACTAATTAACCACTACGCCCTGAAGGCGTGTGGGGAGTGAATGTGTAGATCCACATATTCTTGATCTCTGCACTAGTTGGAGGTGAGTGGTCAGCTTCAAGCCCCTGCCGCTTTACCCCCGGGGAAAGAGTCCCCGGTACCCATTGGATAGGAGGTTCGGTGGACCCCAGAGCCAGTCTGGACGACTTGGAGAGGAGAAAATTCATGCTTCCACCGGGAGTCGAACTCCGGCCCCTCTGTCGTCCAGCCCCTAGCCAGTCACTATACCGACTGAGCTATCCTGGCTCCTAAACCAAACATAGTTACTGAGATATTTCTTATATTCGCCTTTGGTGGCCGAAAAAGGTTGGCCATCATAGGAATTCGATCCACGGATTGCAAGACGCAGCGCGCCGTTGGAACCAGCAGGAGAAAGTTAGGTAAGAGGCTGATCTCTGGAGTCGAGGAACTAATCCGGTATTAGCAGGCTTTCGGTGTCCTCTGCCCTAATTATGGCAGCCAATTGAACCGGGGGAGGTGTTAACTTGCGTAGGGCGGATGGTTTGTCGAAGTCACCAGAGGGTTCGTCTCTCTCGTGGAGAAGTGTCGATGTTGCCAGCGGGTACAGTATTATGTTACAGAATCTACAGACTCGCCGCTGTAAATAAATTTGAATATATCGGAGGTGGATTTCTTGTAATTTCTAGCGTTATCCAATATTTTGTGTTTTTCACTAACAGTGGTCGGCCAAGCAACAGTCGATTTCGTTTCAAAGGCAACGTAAAAAGTAAAATTGTCCCTGTGCTTAATTACTTAAGCACGATGCCATGAAGACGTAGGGGGAAATGGAGGTATAGCTCAAACTTTCTTGATTTCGGTACTGGTTTTAGGTTAGTGGTTAGCTACATACCCCTGCCCCTTTACCCCCGGAGAAACAGCCTCCAGTTGTCCATTGGATAAGAGGTTCGGTGGGACCCAGATTCGGTCTGGACGCTGTGGTAAAAGAAGTAAAGCTATCCCTGTAACAGGCCGTGAAGGCCCATGGGGTTGTGAGACCTTGAGGCTCCCACATTTTCTTAGACAATCTGCTCACAAATGGCGGTGTTGTTGTCAGCCTTACGCGCCGATTGACCTCACCTTTACTCATTTCTGTTATAGTCTGAGTCGATACCATGGGCATAGTGCTGCTGGAAGGATTAGGTAAATTGAAAAGAAATCCACCTCATCGGAACTCGAACCGCGACCTTTCGGCTTGTAACATAGTGTGTCAACCAGCTACGCTACCGCGTGCCCCGTGGACACTGTGGAGAAGAGAATAATCTTGCAGTGTCGATCCCGTAGCGCGTCGCTATACCGACTCACCCATCCAAAGGCAACGTAATGAAGGTCGGTTGTGTAATATCCATGCACTGATCCTTTTGCTTCCTAAAGAACGCCTAGTAACTGAAATTTTGCACTGAACATCCCTCGGTTTGGTAGTAACCGGGGGGGGGGG
>NW_019743656.1:4893456-4950297 GCF_002891405.2 Cryptotermes secundus
GGTGCTGGGTGCAAATATCGGCCCAGGTATGGGCTTTCCTGACGAGTTTTCGTGGTTTTGTTCAGTCCCTCGTTATAAATGCTAGGATAGTAATTCAGGAGTTGATCTCTATTGCTTCTCTGTTCATTCATCATTGAAGCATTCAGTGCCCATTCTGGAAACTGTTGACAGGGATTAAACAGTCTCTGTGTTTTTCCTTTTGAGTTTCTCACAGCTATCGCCGTGAGGGGTACGGTCTTCGGGGTTTTATTGCCGAAGTCTACAAACGTTTCGGAGGACCCTTCGAGTCTTATCTCTTATACGCTTAAGATTTGGACATTGCGTTCACCCAAAATGTTCGTGGACTTAGTCCTCTTTACTCTTGTGTTCATCCAAATATAATTTTTCTCATTGTCAGCACTGGCATTATTGTTAATTTCGGTGTATTTGGATTCACATTTTCCGTGTAGTGACTCTCACTTATTGGCATTTGGCATGATCGTAGTTTGTGCACGCGAAGGTACTTAGTACGCCTGTACTCAGTGATGTTTTGGTAATACGCAGTGTTTCCCCGCAGAAGAACGTAATGCCTGCTATTACCAAAATGAACAGTTTCTCCCCTGATCACTTCCCATCCGAATGACGCTTCTATCCATGAGCAAAGTTACTTTTCATGGCTTATACTAACCTAAAGGAACACGCGATCTTAACCATTTTCTGCTTGGAGCACCGCTTAAGCTAATTGAAAACATAAAGAGCGAAAATGCTTCTTTTATCCAGGAAGCTTTAAGCAAAATTAATGCAGGCCACGAATCATATCACTTTAGTTGAAAGAGGAAATTGAACCTTAGCGTGTCTCGTTTTCAATATTCACGAAATCGAGGAACGTTCAGACGTCTTGTAAGACGTTTTGGGGGATATGTTTTGTTTTTTTTCTTTTAGAAGTATTATATACTACGAGTACTTACATGATTATGTACTTAGTATAGGAACATATTGTGATATGGGGGCAAATCGATCTAGGGATTTTGATACACTTACAATTTTTAGCCCCCCCCCCTCCGAGTGTGCATATCTGTGCTGCTTGCTAGCTCCCAGGCGATTTGAATGGTTTTATTCATATTCCGCATTTGAAAGTTTATCCATTGTGGGTTTTTTACCGGTAATGGCCATGTACTGTGGCCACTTCTGGCCTATTGTACCAACCCCAGATGATAGGTGAGGGTGACTGTGGGGCAGTTGGTGGAATGAAGATTGGCAGGGGAAACCGAAGTACTCGGAGAAAACCTGCCCCAACGTCACTTTGTTCACCACAAATCCCACTTGACCTGACCCGGGATCGAACCCGGGGCCGCCGTGGTGGGAAGCCAGCGACTAACCGCTTGAGCTATGGCACGGCCTCCATTATGGGTTAGTGCCCGGTGAATATGGGCCTTCTATCTCTTAAAAACAGGCGCCTTTCAAACAAGACCCCCCACTACAATATTGCGAATTTGTCGAAAACGACTCAAGCGGTTTTGATGCAATTTCAGTAATTTAAAGAGGACATCTCCATAAACGAAGTAGCATAGAGCAGTGGTTCTCAACCTTTGTGAGAACGCGGCCCGGTAAATTCTTTTTTTTTTATATATATATATAAGACGAGGGCCCGGTACCGGGCTGCGGCCCGGCGGTTGAGAAACGCTGGCATAGAATGTATCTTAGGAAAATAAACGGTACGCGCACTACGGGCCCAGACTCGCGTATGAAAAAGTATGTGCAGTGACTGTACCGATTTCTGTTTTCGCATAAAGAGCGTCTAGAATTTACGATTTCTTATAACTTTCGAAACTTGATGTAATCACTTCGGTGACCGTGGATATTAGCTTTGTGAAATGTCATCATGTAGCCTGGTAGATTGTTATCGGTATATCTGAGAGACTTACTGCATTTTCACTTCTGACTTCGATAACCATCTCCGACTACACGGCGCCACATTCCAGAGGACAATGATATTCTTGGAACTCGATCGGCAAGCGTCTCCCGAATACGAGCGTTACCGCTACGTCAGACCGCTCATATTGTAGCTTGTAGAGCCGTTTCTAGGCAACGGCTCGGTAAACACGTTCCCACGGCAACATACACGTATGCAACAATAGAGGCATTGTTGGAAAGGGTGTTTTCTGCTCGGTCCTTGCAAAGGAGTTATAAGGAAGATAATTGGGGCAACCAAGTCAGTTACCCGCGTGGAGGCGGGGTCGAATACCTCTAACGTGACCCTGCGAGTCGTAGGAGGCGACGAAAAAGGGAAGTATCAAATCTGAGGCAACAAAATATGGTTGCGACTCACAAGGGACTCGGACCCGATAAAGACTGTCCTGGGGAGGGCCAGCAGCATATACAAAAGACAGACCTGTCCTCTCTTCAGAGAGGGCACCCCACAAAAACAAGACCGTAACTGTCAAACAGTAATAAATATCAGGTCACGAGCCCCAGAAGGCGCTCGAAACCAAGACTTATTGACTTACTGACTGACCGACCGACCGACCGACCGACCGGCCGTCCGTCAGTCTCAATAAGACTGGCTCTTTTTGACCAAGTCAGTTCTGTATGGTAGACTGCAAAGAAAAGGGACAGTTTGAAGAGAGTTGGAAGGGAGCCACCTTTCGGAGAGGACTTGAGCGCGGAAGCTGAAGAATCACCACTCTTAAAGCCGTTACCAGGATACGTCTGGTGAAGACACAGCAGGCTGGAAAAAGGCTTAGCGAGCTTTCTGGTGATTTATGAGTTGTGGAGATTAGTGGTGGCGCTGTAATTGCTTGTAGTTCCAAGTCATGTGTATAAGTGGTCAATAAATCCAATATCCACTCCGAAACCCCGTCGAGAGTCACACTCATACGACGTGACAGTATTTCTAGTCTTCCTATTCACTGATTATAAACATAGAACAATTTCCAGGAGGCCATAAGCTCTGCATTCGGAAACCATCAAATTAATTAGTTTTCAGACCTGAACGTGAGGGCTGTCACAGACTCAATGTGACCCTGTTCACATCATCCCTCGTGACAGTTTGTAGCCTGTGTTGAACCGCTCTTGATCTGACTGTCAATAACCACAGATTATTCCTCTACAGAAAGTCAGTTGCAATTTCTAAATGTCCGTTCGAAGTTTTGCGGTGCCGTTAGTATCGTGTGCCTAAAAATTTTTGAGGCTGATCCGTCATTAGATATGGACGTGAATCGTAACGTCATCATGAGGACTTGACTACATTATAATAGGAACTCAAATCATTATACTAGAAATCTCGTTCCGCACGCAGCACTTCTTTCTCCTTGTAACGTTCCTACCTGCAAGCAGGAAAACTCATCAGGCAACGTGGATCATGTTTCCATGGTTACAGCGCACCTCACGCCGTACAGTTACGCGTTTGGTGAACTCCCCCATCTTCCTTTTGGAGCAGTGAGATTTAGCAGAGGTTCCATCAGTGGGCGGGGGACGGTAATTAATCGCCGTGGCGTATTGTTAAGTTTGAGAACAGATCGGATTCGTTTGTGCGGAAGGCTTTCATTGTGTCGCGGACGTTATAACTTATTCTCCCGCGTCTGTTCTCGACTTTTCTCTCCCCCTTTGCTAGGAACGGCATGCGAGGCCCTAATTAGACGGACTCCACGAACGTACCACAGTTTAGCAAACAGTTGTTGCGATATATGTTGGGGACGTCGGTATATCATAAGGTTATAGCGACTAGGCTACCGGATGGACGACCGAAGAATAGGAATTTGCTTCCAGGCAGCTGCAAGAGAGTTTTCTATGCTCATAAGGTTCATACCGGCTCTGGAGCCCACCCGACCTCCTATATAACGGGTATCGGGGTATGGTTCCTTAGGATAACGCGAAAATGGCGTGAAACTCGCCCCTCACCAATAGATCTTGCTAAGAATATAAATGGTGGAGCTATACCTCCACTCCTCCATTCGTTTTCATTGCGTAGTGCTCAGTTATTCAGGCACAGAAAACTTCACCTTACCATACCCTCCTGTGATCTTGTTCGGTTGTATGTTCATGCGTGGTACATCAAAATATTCTAAAGATGGCGTGTCAAAGCATGATTTTTATTGGGGGCTTCGTTCGACGCACTCGCAGCCCAGCCATAGCATTCATAATTGAAAAAGAAATTAGAAATTACAGGTTTCAGGAACTTGTTATAACTAAACATTTTCATGCAAATGGCGGCAGGTAGACTATTGTTGGCAAATACACCTACCTGTAGAATTAGTACTACCTTCTGTCAGCGTATGACCGCCTCTGTGGTCTAGTGGCAAGTTACTGGCTACACATTCAGAGGTCCGGGTTCGATTCCCGACGCTACCAGATTTTTTCGGAGAAGTAGTGGGTTTGGAACGGGGTCCACTCAGCCTCGTCATGATAATTGAGGAGCTATGCCGGTCACGGTAGCCGAGCGGTCTAAGGCATGTACTGTCTTCGCTCGCTTGGAAACCGGGATCGTAGGTTCGAATCCCACTCAGGGCATGGATGTTTAGTTTGTGTGTGCGTTTTTCTGTGTTTGTGTNTTCATGGAGGAAGGCCTAGGCCCAGTAGGGCTTTAGTGCCAAGGAAATAGCGGCTCCGGTCTAGAAAACCGAAATTAACAGCTGTGGGGATTCGTTGCGCTGACCACGCAACAACCTCTATCCGCTGAAGGTGGCACTAACTTCACCGACAGGCGGTGGTCGCTCGGTCGGTATACTTCGCTTGCGGACTAAATCACGGAGTTTTTTTTTTTTCTATCAGCGTGTGCTGCAATCTGCTGGCACCCTGTGTTACTATAATTCCTAGCAGCAGCTTAACGGTTTTACTATATAACAACATTGCTCATCAGAAACCTTTTCGCTCCTGCACCTGATAACGGTAACGTCCAGTTACCAGCACGTATTTGGAACATCTCAAGTCCATGGCTACTGTCGGGAACAACTTTATACTACGGTTGTTTGAGAAGAGGTTACCGAGGGGTAATTTAGGATTTGAGAGGGAGAAAGTAACAGCAGGCTGGAGAAAATTGCTTAATGGGTAGCTACATAATTTTTACTCCTCGCCAAATACTGTTGAGATAATTACGGAAGGATTGTAGGACAGGGACTGTAGCACGCATGGGAGAGAAGCTCATAGAAATTTCTGGTGGCGAAATCTCTAAGGAAAGAGCCTATTAGGAGAGGTAGGCCTAGTCGGGAAGTTAATATTAAAATGAATCTTAGAGAATTAGGATGGAGGTGTGAACTGGATTCACCTGACTCAGGATGGCGCCAGTAACGGACTCTTGCGAACGCGGTAATGAACCTCTGATTTCCATAAAATGCTGGGAATTTCTTAAGTGGCTGAGCAGCTGTTTCCCATGGAGGACCCTGCTTCATGGAGTTAAGTTTGTTTGTGAGACAGGATATTTTGAGGTTTAGTTTGTGAGACAAGATGGTTTGAAGTTTAGTTAATTTGTTAGAGAAGATGGTTTGGAATTTATGTAGTTTGTGAGGCAAGCTGGTTTGAAGTTTGGTTAATGTGATAGAGAAAATGGTTTGAAATGTATGTAGTTTGTGAGGCAAGCTGGTTTGAAGTTTGGTTAGTTTTGTGAGGCAAGATGGTTTGAAGCTTGGTTAGTTTTAAGAGACAGTATGGTTTGAAGTATGGTTAGTTTTGTGAGGCAAGATGGTTTGAAGGTTGGTTAGCTTTGTGAGGCAAGATGGTTTGAAGCTTGGTTAGTTTTAAGAGACAATATGGTTTGAAGTATGGTTGGTTTTGTGAGGCAAGATGGTTTGAAGCTTGGTTAGTTTTATGAGAATATGGTTTGAAGTTTGGTTAGTTTTATGAGGCAAGATGGTTTGAAGCTTGGTTAATTTTATGAGAATATGGTTTGAAGTTGGGTTAGTTTTGTGAGACAATGTGATTTGAAGTTTAGTTGAAAGAAGATGGTTTAAGTTTAGTTAATTTGTTAGAGAAGATGGTTTGAAATTTGTGTAGTTTGTGACGTAAGCTGGTTTGAAGTTGGTTAGTTTCTGAGGCTAGATTGTTTGAACGTAGCAGAGAAGGCAGGGGTAAGAGTATGGCACACGAATGGCTGAGGGAAGGTGTGTAACGGAGTACGGGCGAGTCCGTTATACAGGGAATTATTTTCGAGACTTAAGCAGAGGTTGGTATGTTGCATTAGTGAAAGTACTGCTCCAAATATTCAGAGAATGTCACTCGAGAGGGTAGGTCTTAATATTTCCAGGAATTTGCCAGTAAATCCTTCCGGTTTCTTCATAAAATCAGTGGAGAATTCATTTTAACACATTAATTATGCACTGTTTGTTTTAACGTTAAAGAATTCCATATTTTTGCCCACGCAGCGTATGTATGTGTTTCATATAATTCTCAGGAACAGCGAATATTTACCTAAACAGTATTAACCACTCAGTTATAGTAGGGACTGTTGTCTGTGAGGCATGGATTGAATATTTCAATATTATTTAAAAACATCTGAAATCCAAAAACTCCACATGTTACAGAACAGATGACTGATGAATGCAAAATATCCCAGAACAAAAAAATGTTAACTTCTTATATGCCGATTTCTCAGTTTTTAAATTTGATTAATATGTGGAGCCTAGCCACGAATGCGTAGCAGAAAGCGAACATCCACCCAAGCGAACCAATAAGATGGATTTGTGCGTGGAATCCGCTAATCGAAACTCTGTTAACATGCATAAGAAACTTCTGAGCCAAATTATAAGGACATTTCCCGCCCAACAATAGTCTCTAACGCCTCTGATAGATGGGGGAAGCATCTAGATACCGCTGAGCCAGTAGAGGCCGAACTCGCTGGCTGAGTCGAGACTGATGGCACGCACCAGTACCGATAGGGTATAGAGACTGGTGGAATATCACAGGGGAACGTACAATAGACCACTGGTCGCGGTGCATGGGGATATCCACCCCTTCCAATAATAATAATAATAATACCCCCGAGGAAATCGCCCCCTTACCTCGTTGGATAGTAGGTTGGGTGGGCCCCAGAGCCGGTCTGGATCCTGTGAAGTAGAGAAAAATCGTGCCCTTCCAGTGAATCGAACCCTAGTCATGCAGCCCATAGCATCTCACTATATCAGCTGTGCTATCTCAACTCCTATTCTTGCATATTTGCCTATTAATATACGTGATGTGTTGAAAGAATATTCAGAATAAATAATAATATTTGCATCTTTTGACTGAAAGAGAACCAGAGAATAATATTAATGTTGGGCCCAGTAGTGTTGCCTCATGACAGTTGTACTGACAAATGCAGCTAGGCTGTAGACCCCTGCTCTGTCTTATCCCTAAAAGGGTTAATGTATTTTATTTGTTTACGAACGCTCCCATGGAAAAGTTCCCTTAGTTCTTAAGGGGATCAGAATTTATTGCAGGCCTATGGAATGGAAGAGTTCACATCATAATTTTGTTTCCACCAAGAATCCAAGCACAGTTTTGTTTCTCCTTTCCGAGTTACGAGGTCAAGGGGTTCAAGGAATGTAGCTTTGTGGCCCACCGCATAGGATTTCACCACTCTGCTAGCTAAGTAACTCGCTGCCTTTCACGGAATTTCAAGTTTTATTACACAAGAGCCACATGAATCCAATCCACAGCTCTGAACCCTGTTTCTTTAGCCATTTTAATCTTACCTTCCCATCTGAACCTACATAACTGAGCGGGTTGGCTTAGCGGTAACACTCTAGAGTGATTTTCTGGAGGTGTTCGGTTCGAATCTTGCTCGCGACACCAAGTAATCTGAGGGGGTTTTTTTTTGGTAGGTTTCAGTTCCTCTGTGCAAATGCCGGGATAATATCTCAGTTAGGCTACGTCCGCTTCCCTTCCAGCCCTACCCTTCGGAACTCTGCAGTCGAGTTGTTGGCTGCAGTGTCAACCCACAAAGTCCCTCTGCAGCATTTCATGGGGGTACCCGGTGGGGGCAAGAGTTTTCACTTCTCTATGTCGTCCAGACCGGCTCTGGGGCTTACCCAGCTTTCCACCCAATGGGTACCGGAGGCTCTTTCTCCGGTTATAAAGCGTCCGGGACTTGAAGACGACCACTCACCTCCAAGTAGTGCCGAGGTCAAGAAAACATGGATGTATACATTCACTCCCTACGTCTTCATGGAAAAGTGCTTAATTAGCTAAGCACAGGGGCAACTTTACCTTTATGTGTGATTTTTGTTTCTATACCTGCACATCGTTGTACCCATTGCGAGAGGCTTTCCACGGCTCCCGGAATCGTGAGACAGTAAAATACGGCCGTGAGTCCCGTGGAACTCGGAACTAAGAGTGACTGTGCCGGCGAGGGCCAGCAGCTATTTACCATACCGACCGCGCCCATTTCGACCAAATTTGAAGTGACAGTAGAGGACCTCCTCGGGTTAGTTTTTGGACACTTGAAAGCATGCATGAGGTTGTGTCCAGGCCAGCGTATTTCCCAGTTACATCTTTGGTAAGAAGGACATAGAGATCGTGTGAACAGCGGGATTGTTGCTAGGATACGGGGGAAACCCCAGGCTACTTTCTGCTGTTGCTCGAATACGGGGGAAACTCCAGAATACTTTCCGCCGTTGCTAGAATACGGGGGAAAACCCAAAACTACTTTCTGGTATTGATATAGTACGGGGGAAACCCCAGAATACTTTCTGGTGTTACTAGGATACGGGGGAACACAAAAATATTTTCTGCCGTTGCTAGAATACGGGGAAAAACCCAAAACTACTTTCTGGTATTGCTATGGTACGGGGGAAACCCGAGAATACTTTCTGGTGTTGCTAGAATGCGGGGGAAATCCATACTACTTTCTGGTGTTTCTAGGATACGGGGGGAAACCCCAGACTACTTTCTGCTGTTACTAGGCTACGGGGGAAACTCCAGAATACTTTCTGCCGTTGCTAGAATACGGGGGAAACTCCACTTTCTGGTGTTACTAGGATACGGGCGAAACCCCAGAATACTTTCTGGTGTTGTTAAGATACGGGGGAAAATCCATACTTCTTTCTGGTATTGCTAGGGTACGGTCGGTCGGATGAAGTGCTGCTGGTCCTTGCAAGCAGCCATTCTTGGTTCCGAACCCCGCGGCACTATGACCCTCCTAGGGTACGGGGGAACCCCCAGACTTTTCTCTCGTTGCTGCATTTATTAACAGTTTAGTTCCCTATACATGTGCATTGCAACGCCGTGACACATTTCCTAGTTCAGTATGCAATATCCGGGATACGTCTTCCCCACCTACATCCTGTATTCGCGCCATGACGCAGTTTCTGCACCTGCCTTCACGTATATACATTTTAATTTGTGCCAGTCACATCTCGTGTTGTTCAGGCTAAGCCGTAATTGGAGCATGAAACAGTTGTCTAGTTCAGTGCGTTGCTGTGGTAGAAATTGTTGATGTACTCCCATGAATTATATCCAACAGGTGGATCTGAAGACAGGAAACAAAAGAGGTAATCAGCTTTGTAGTCACAGTAATACAAAGCGCAGCGTTGCTAGGTTACAGCGCCTGGGCCAGCATTCTGAATCGTGCTTGCAGGTAAAGCTGTAACAGGCCGTGGAGGCCCATAGGGTTGTGAGACGTCGGGGCTCCCCTCACGGATGTCGGTGAGGCTCTCTGCCTTGACTGTCGATAGCTGGCGATAAAGTTGCCCCCGTGCTTCATTAGCCAAGCACTATACCATAAAGACGTATGGGAGAGTGGAGGTATAGATGCACGCATTCTTGACCTCGGCACTAGATGGAGGTGGATGACTAGGCCCCGGAGTCGGTGTGGATGTTATGGAGAAGAGAAAAATATTGCACTGCCGGAAATGGAATCCAGGCCTTCCAGCTCGTACCCCATCTCTATACATACCGAGTTCACTATCGATTCTTGCCCCAGAATAGGATAGCCCTGGTAATTACTATTATTATTATTACTATTATTATTTTATCAAGCTGTCTTTCCAGAACTTTTACAAGTTCGAGCGTCCATATTTAGCGAAATCACGATTTCATGATGTCTTATAAAGGCCTTCATTTGTAGCAGTTAAGTTAGTGGCATGATTATGTATGGAAATTGTAGCTAGAGGTGGGAATTGACAAAATTGTGCCTGTATAGAGTATTAACGTTTGTATCTGTAATTAGATTTTTAGTATACTCTTGGGTGTGACTTCCTGTATTTCAACAACCCTCGCATTGGAGAGACGTCAAAGAGAGTAGAGTTGGGGAGTTTGTTGCCTGCAAACTCCCATTATAAAGGGACTTGTATAGATAGTGAATTTGTGTTAATCCGTTTGAATTTCATCCAGTATAGCGCTTAAACTGTTTTACGACGTTTACTGCACCCAAAGCCAACGAACTATACAGCCATTGAAAACTTCGGTTGCGCTCCTGGAGTGGAATAAATGTATTTGCACTTTCATGGGGTCTGTATGAATGTAACAAGAACACACCATGCAGATGGAGATAGTAATCCTATTAACAGTGAATATTAGCGACATAACATCTATAATCGCCTCTGTGGTTAGTAAAATTTAGTGAATTTATTTTAACACTAGCATAAAGCCCGTTGATGTTTGAACAGGAAATTGTTAAAAATAAGTTCATCAAGAAATCCTACCATCAACAAATTGAATAGTTCTTGAATTATAACTGCATAGTACTATGATACTGAACTTGATAGAACAATGATACTGTAATTGTTGCTGTATTATAGAGGATTTATTTTTGATAAAGTGGGACACTGTAATACTGACTCAAACACCTTCTTCTGCTTCAGTTTGTGACTGCTTGAAAAAATAAATACTAAAGAAAGTTGCAGGCTCTAATACATAAGGATAACGTGTTTTTAGTCGGAAAACCAGGAGATGTCACTTGTGGGATATAGGCATAGATAAGATGATAATATTAAAATTGATTTTAAAGAAACGGCTCGGGGATATTACCGATTTTTGTTATGAGTATGACACAGAACTTATAAATCCACTATTTGCGTAAAGTACAGTCTTTAATCTACTTCCCTTATCGTGAAAGAAATAGGAGGAAGCTTATGATATCACCTTGCTGTCTGTCTGTGTTTATTCCACCTAAGTTTTTAGGCTTGTGAAAGCACCTTGCTGTCTGTGCTCCCCCGATTTTTGTATTCTGTGTGGTCCGTATGGTATCAAAGAAAGTAGGCGATTAGCGCTTCTCAGAACTTCTTGCTTTATGAAGCCTAGACAATGGGTGTCCAGGGTATTGAAACCGACAACCTGTCAGTAAAGTGTTTTTCACTGTGCCGTGAGAGTCAAATGTTACTTTGTTGTTTACAGTATTGTGGGGCGTGACTTCATGTGGTCTGATACTAACGAGGAACCTGCTACCGCTGTCTCCACATCCCTTTTTTTGCCGCGAAGATTCAGGCAGCAGGTTCCCCCGAAACAGTTGTGTGAGACAGATTGTTTGTGTAGAGGGTAAATTCTCTTTGCTGCAAAATGTACTGTAAAAGGTAAAGCTATCCTTGTAACTAGTCATGGAGACCATAGGGTTGTGAGACGTCGAGGCTTCCACATTTTGTAGACAGTCGGCTCGCAGATGGCGGTAAGGTCAGCCTCACTCGCCGGTCGCCCCCGAACCCCCAGGAAGATTCCTGGTACTCATTTCTGTTAGAGGCTGAGTCCACTCCAGGGCCATAGTGCAGCTGGAAGGATTATGTCAATAGAAAATCCCACTGACCTCATCAGGAATCGAACACGCATGATCCCTGCAAAATGTACCGGTGGTACTGGATTGCCAACTTGATGCATATAGAGTTATCATTAATGAATATCCAGTGGGTACCGGGGGCTCTTTACCCGCCGGTAAAGCGGCCGGGACCTGAAGCTGACCACTCAACTGCAGTTAGTGCCGAGGTGAAGAATGTGTGGATCTATATATCCACTCTCCCATACGCCATCATGGCGTAGTGCTTAATCAATTAAGCACGGAGACAACTTTACTTTGTTAGTGTTCACATCGAACATAACTTTGAAATTGCAATTTAATGTCTGAATGTTCGGTTGTTATATCATATCTTATTGCCCCGAAATAGATTTCCGAAATGGTAGTTATTTGAGGCTGAGTCTTAAGTTACGACCGACGGTCAGTCGACGAGTCAGTCTTGGAATAAAGCACCCATCTGGAGCTCACGACCAGATTTTTATTGCTGTCAAACACTTGCGGGTATGTTTTTAAAAATTTCGCTTAGTGGGGGGGTGGAGTCCAACTGGGTCCACTCGGCACGGCGGCCACTGATTGGCCTATTGTAGCCTGCCCCGGGTGATTATGATGATGGAGAATTTGGTGGAATGAAGATTGGCATTTGTGGCCTCTGTATATACGGGAAATGTGCACTTTTTGGACTGCGTGGAGAATATGTAATTACAGGTAACAAAAATGAGGGCTCCCCGCGCACGCGCATTGTGTAGGACTAGTACTGCAGTGATCATATCACGTGTAGACAGCTGTCTGGGGAGATATTGACCAGCAGCAATACAGCTATTGACCAATGCTAGGAGGACGTGACGTCGTTAAAGGATAGCGCGTATACAACGCTGTACAGACAGTTCGCCCTCTGTTTTACAGCACGAAACGTTAGCAGAATTGCTTTCCTTTCTATTAGAAATACACCTCTTTCCTCCCCGTCACCAGTTTTAGTAAACTAGATCCATTTCCTTTCTGCTGGCTCGAGCTCTTTGTGCGAGAAAATGCTGTAAACTGTGTTTTGAGTTTCTCATTTGTTTTATCCTGAGTTTCCCTCGCTCTTCACGAGAGTGAACAAAGAAATTGAGACCCGAATGTATTTCAGTTAAAAGGAAATGACATTTTGGAACATTTTTTGTTGTAATTTTTATCACGCGCTCACAAAATGTGGCTATGTGGCTGTACGACACTGGGAGTACGTTCGTTACCTCATCGAATAGCTGAAGCAGAAGGATGCGGAAACGCAGAGAGCCTCACTGGTGATAATTCTATACTTGTGTTGTTGCGCGGAGTGGATGTGGGCTATGATACCGACGTTTCGGAGATGCGTGTTTCCAGTCCTTGTTTCCTTTGTGTGTGTGTGTGTGTGTATAGCATTCTGTAAGCGGAATTGGTTGAGGCACTATGCTATAAGTTGGAAGGTCGTGGGCTCGATTCCCGATGAGGTCATTAGATTTTTCAGTTCACCTAATGCGGGCGGTGAGATCAGACTTACGCGCCGGCCGCCTTTTACCCCACCCCCAGGAACATTCCTGGTATTCATTTCTTTTGGAAGCTGAGTCGACACCAGGACCGCAGTGTGGCTGGAAGGATTAGGTAAATTGAAAAAGAAAATCCACCTCATCGGGACTCGAACTCGCAACCTTCCAGCTTGTAGCATAGTGCCTCAACCAACTACTCTACCGCGTGCCCTCCCTCAGTACCACTATAATAACTAACTAAATAGTAAGTCCAGGGAACAGACCCCTTCTGAAAAGCTGATAGTTGCTCAGTTAGTTAAATTCCTTGCCTTGTATGGGACCTAAATATTCATTACCTTGTTCAGTGAGCTCTCTAAATCCGAGGGCCTATGTATCATTTCGCAACCCCCTTCTGTTGTTAGCCTCAAAGTTATAGGACCACCCCTTGTCGCTTGTCCTGGACGGCTTATTCTGTATACTCGCAGGTCTCCATCGCCTGCTTCCGCACCTTGAGGACGGACCACGCCTTGGTAACAAGGGATCCTCTGCACGCAGACAGTGTGTGTTGCACCACGCCATGAAGACTAATGGTAGCTTCTCGCGTTGTTAACCTCGGTACTAGATTAAGGCGAGCGTCAGCAACGCTCCTTGGCCGTTTTATCACCATATAAATGCTCACGGTACTCATTTGATAGGCTGGGTGAGCCGTCTCGATGAGATATCTTGTCCCTGTATGGAATCGAATCACAGTTCCTCGGTCGTACATCCTAGTCGCTATACCTACCGACTTATTGACTGTAGACATTTCTGTTATTTATCATACGTTATACGTAATGAGGAAAAGATAATGACATCAATGCAATATGAATTGTGTTCACTTTCAAACATGATTTCCTGGCAATTGTGATTAGCCTGCATTTGCTGTAACTGCATACGTGTGCGCGTCTAATCAAGGGCGCTAACTCGGTCCGCTGAATGGTGAATACTGGAGGGAGGATGGCAGCAATGTGTGTGTGAACGATCTCGCTTTTGCATTTAATGAAAATGTGACCTCTGAATAGGGAAATGTATAAATTGGTTCGTGGACGATTCCGGGAATTGGGAGCAAAAACTGTGGGACGTGGAAGGCACAGACCAAAATATGAAGTGATGAAAGGTAAATCTGACCCTGTGCTTAATTACTTAATCACTACATGAAGATATAGGGGGGAGTGGAGGTATAGCTCCACCATTTTTGACATCTGCACTGGATGGAGATGAGCAGATTCTAAGGGATTCTGACGATGGTGTATAACAAAATTACGGATTTTTTTTTAACTTTGTCCGTCGTCCGGTATTCAAAAAATTGTAGAACACAACATTCGGAAACTGGATCTGTTTCCTTCCTCAGGTGAGGGAGAGACACTTTGTTGGGTCCTTTAGTGCTAACCATAGTCACAAGACAACCCATGTCAGTATAGCTGTGGGAATACCTGAGACCAGGCTTCTTCATGTTATCTTCCTTCTGCAAAGTCTGCTCTCAGGTATTTATACTCGTATAGCTATAATGATATTGACATGGGCTGTCCAGTGATTGAGGTTAGCCCTTTCTCTGGGACCCCCCTCACCTGAGGAAACAGGTCCAGCTTCCCAAACGTGTTCAGTAGTTTTTAGAATACCGGACAATCGAGAAAGTAAGAAACCTACTAATTCTTGGATGGAGGTAAATGGTCAGCTTCACGCCTCTGCTGCTTAACCCCGGGGAAAGCTCTTGATACCTACCTGCAGACAAATTCTGGTGCAGATCCCGGATTATTTCCACTTCATCATTGACCAGTGACTCTAACTTCTGACATTGTATACCTACAGCGGCCTTAAATGAGCTACAGATAACTAAATGTATAGGCTACAGTTGTATAGAATGCTGTCTATATTCTCTAGTCACTGTTTCTTAATGTGGGCCGTGGTAGCGCAGTCGGTATAGCACCTGCCTACGGGCTGGACGACCGAGGGGACGGAGTTCGAATCCTGGTAGGGTCAGAATGTTTTCTTTATATCGTCCAGACCGGCTATGGGTCACACCGAGCCTGCTATCCAGTGGGTACCGGGGGCTGTTTCCCCGGGGGTAAAGCGGTAGGGGCGTGAAGCTGATCACTCACCTCCAACTAGTGCCGACGTCAAGAAAATGTGGATCTATACATCCACTCCCCCCCTATGCCTTCATTGCATAATGCTTAAGTAGTTAAGCACAGGGACTTTAACTTTGCCTGTTACTTAATAGTTGCATGGTTTAAGTCCCACATAAAGACGTATGGGTGAACTGGAGGTATAATTCCACGGATACTTAACCTCAATACTAGATGTAGGGGAGTGATCAGCTACACGGCCCGGCCTCTTTACTGCCGGGGAAAGAGAACGAGTATCTGGCGGGTAGAATAATTTGTTAGCCCGAAGGCCTATCTGAGGTCGCTGCCTAGGTAAGGATCTTTTGCCTCTGCCGGAATCGAACCTCGATTTTTCGGTCGTCCAGGCCGTAGCTTAGTATCTCTACTGACTGGGTTATCCCAGGAGTTTCAGTGCAGTTTTATGCCCCAGGAGGATCTTTAGTGCGTCCCATTAGTCAAAACGGCCATTACGAGTATATCCAAAGCCAGAGCTTCATATAAGCAAATCCTGTATAGGTCCCACTAACACTGGACGCTTCCAGTGTTCATAGCGCTGCCACCCTTATGAAGCCTGGCAAATGACTAGGGGCTCCCTCCTCCTCCACTCCCTCAACCCCCGCAGTCGGAAACCCGGAATTGCAGCAAACACATCGATTTGTGTTCGTGTAAGGGAATGAATAGCTTAATTTTGAATGCAGTGCGCTCTGCTAGGGGAAAACTGCCGCTGCTGGAATTGCCACATCTTGTGTATAGGATGCGGGTTAGCTCAGTCGATATAGCGACCTCGCTGTGGGCTGGATAGCCCAGTAGTGGAATTCCATTCCTAGAAAAAGCAAGATATTTTCCTTCCTCTGTGGTGTTCACACGGATTGTGTGGCCCACCCAGTCTCTTGTCCAGTGGATATTGAGAGTGAAGCCACAGAAGCGTGAAGCTAACCACTTTTCTGCATCTAGTCCCGAGATTGAGAATGTTAAGCGATTCGTTTTCATGTCGTCGGTTGCGCTGCGACCCAAATACCGTACCTTTGCACTGCAACGGATATTTTACACACATTACATAAGAGCATTTAACCAAATGAAGCTTTATGGCTGAAGCAGATGCAGCTGATGTTTCGGGTTGAGCAATCCGCACACTGTCGGACTTCCCTTTTGAGTTTCGCACTGATGTCGCGAACGAAGAGCCACAATTGCTTTTAATTACAGCTGAAGTAATCCTTCCAGCCGCACTATGGGGACGACCCAGCCTCTAACAGAAATGAGTACTAGGTATCTTCGTGGGAGTAAAGGGCGGCCGGCGGCTGAGCATAACAACCTGACCGCCATCTGTGAGCCGATTGTCTAGAAAATGTGGGAACTTCGACGGCCTGTTACAGAGATAACTTAATTCTTACCATCTATTGCGATAGTTGTGACGAGGTAGACTTGGAGAGCCTGTCATGGTAAATGTATTAATTTTATTTATGTATTACGAGCATGAAATAGCGACTGGCTACTAGGTGGAAGGTTGAGGTGTCGGAGTTCGAGCCCCGGTAGAGGCAAGATTTTTTTCCCCACTTCATCCATATCGGTTCTGGGGCCACCCAGCCTCCTATCCAGTGGATACCGGGATCTCTTTCCTCAGGCATAAAGCGACCAGGACGTGAATGTGACCACTAACCTCCGACTAATGCCGAGGCCAAGAAGACGTGAATCAATACATCCGCTCCCCCATACTTCTTCAGGGCGTAGTGCTTAATTAAGCACAGAGACAACTTTACCTTTTGTTACGAGTATGAAAAATAATATGGTATGCAGTGTTACTTTTTTGAGGAAAAGGCTGCATTTGCAGTATTGAATTGTCAGGTTCTCAGGCAGTCTGAAGAATTGTCTCCGTGCCAATTGCTGGCTCCCTTTGTCTTCCCAATATTTGTCGTCGCTTAATCCTGTCTGTCAGCTCCTCCGTATTCAGTTCCTCATAATACAAAGAGCTTGTGCTAACAGAAAGAAGACCAGTCTTCATGAGCTCTTGCCAATAGAGGAAGCCCAGACATGTTGACTCTTTTCCAGCGTTATATTCTGTCTCTAGCACTGGAGTCTGGAATGGACGCCAACTGATAAAACGCCATCGTACCAAAACATATTCTTCCCTGCTGTTCCAT
Source organism: Cryptotermes secundus (assembly GCF_002891405.2). Classification (NCBI taxonomy): domain Eukaryota; kingdom Metazoa; phylum Arthropoda; class Insecta; order Blattodea; family Kalotermitidae; genus Cryptotermes; species Cryptotermes secundus. Next base: position 4,910,891 of record NW_019743656.1, read on the forward strand.
ACCAATGTTTGTACGTCAGAGCTTTATGCGCACAATTTTACGGGGAACTGTGGTTTCTTTTGGGGGGCGGGCGGATGTCTGCTGTGAATGCAAGTGCACTCTTGCTTCTCATTGCGGAGGCCCGTGTTCGATCCCAGGTGACGTAGTTAACGAAACTCCACTGAAGGAGTGTCTTCTCCGAGTCTTACCATTGCTCCGTATTCATTTCTCAATTTATCACCCCACCCCCCTCCCGAGGTGAGCAGTCGTTAGTCTATACGTTGGGAGCGTCACCCAGCGTTTATTTTAAATCCGTCTAGTAGTACGAGATATCGCCTTCCTCTGCTGCGTCTAGAAGTCAGCAATATGTTCTTCCGCCACATAATAAATAAGTTTTGGGAAGAACTAATCATCTGCGTTCCTTTGATACGAGACGTACCTCATAGAAAACGACGCGTCCATCAATTCTTGTTGTATATGTATTCTTTGCAGCGACGTTTTTACTGCGCCGTTGCCTAGCAACGATACGGGATATATATATAGACAGGTTGTTGGGAGAGATTGAGATGGACTCACGTGCCATGATATACATACCAAGTTTCATAAAGATTTGTTCTGCCATTCAAAAGTTGTTGGGAGGGGGATTCACAGACACACAGACAGCATGGTGATCGCATAGCTATCCCTGTAACCGGCCGTGGAGGCCTGTAGGGTTGTGAGACGTCGAGGATCCCACATTTTCTAGACTGCTCACAGATGGCGATGAAGTTGTAAGCCTTCGGCGCCGGCCGATGGTGATCGCATAATTATTTAAGGAAAGTAGGCTAGAAAGGTATAAATCTTCGCATACAAAGATCATATGAAGATATATTGTTATTTTTTGATCAGTGGTTCTAACAACGGTGGCTGTTAAATAGTTCCTTCTTATGGAATATAACATCGTGTTGTCCGTTGAAAGTCAACCGACGTTTCGGAGATACATCGCCTCCATCTCCAGGATCGAAGACACGTAGTATAGATAGCAGCGACACGCACACAGGGAGACTACACAGAATAACACATATACAGTACTAGAAACAAGAAGAAGCCGCTGCAGCACTATAGATATAGGGCGAGTAACCCTGACATTTTTAAATTTAAAACTTAGAGAAAAAAATTTAAAGGTTTTAAAATAGAACCGAAGATTTTATAAGTGCTAATCAGGAAGACCCATGTTTTTAAATTTTAAATGTTATAAATAAGTGCAGTGTAACAGATACGTGAGTGTATACACCTGATGATGGCCGTTTGGGGCCGAAACATGTAGTGTATAAAGAAGAACAAAACGAAAGACCTATAAATATGGTTGCACTTAGGAGGGAGCTATATCATATATCGTATAAAGTGCAACAGGATGCTTAAATATAATATCGAAGAGTAAGCCATACAACAAGCAAGCAGGAAGCTCCAACTTACTTCTCAGTCCTGAATATGGAAACTATGTGTCCCTCCGAAACGTCTGGTTCTGTCCTGGTTACATAGCGTTAAGACCCACAAGACAGAGAGCAGCTTGCCCATTTGCTAGGGGCACTGCACTTTTTGCAGAAGCGCATGAAATCTGCGCCTGCTGTCTGTAAGGAAGCTGCCCGTATAATCCACAGAACCTGAAAGAGCAAAGCCATAGAGTAAATAGTCCAGTGTGTGCTGATTTATGGACGATGCTTGTTTGAGCTGACCTCACTGTTTTTAATAACGTCCTGAGCAGACCCGGGAATGCGTCAATATCATACATTCCTCCTGATCCTGGCCCTGGGGTAGGGGTGGAGGGAGGTGCCCGTCCAGTGGCCTGTGACAACATCTCAAACTTTTCATGCGCTTTAATAGAGACCTTGTACAGTTCGTCGCAAAAGTAATACCGCTTGCTCGAAGCTTGAAAGAGTCTGGGTAGGAGCTGTGATGCTTACTTTTCCTTCCTATCTGAGGTTTTCGCGGATGTTATCTCCCCGTCCATGTAAACGTCAGGATAATACTCGATCAGGCCACAGCTTCCTTCAGATCACCCGCCTTTCCGTTATTCATCTCTGCGTGATCCGAATTACTGAGAGCGTCGTTAAATAAACAACATGGAACTGATTCCTAATATTTCTTTTTAGCCTGCTCTTCTTATTTTGGGGAGCATGCTATAGCGTAGTTGGTTAAGGCACTATTCTGTAAGGCTGAAGGTCGTGGGTTCGATTCCCGATGACGTGATTGAATTTCTTCAGTCCACTTAATCCTTCCACCGCACTATGACCCTGGGGTCGACTAAGCCTCTAATAGAAATGAGTACCAGGAATCTTTCTGGGGTAAAGGGCGGCCGGTGTTTGAGGCTGACAACCTCATCGCCATCTGTGAGCCGATTGTCTAGAAAATGTGGGAGCTTTGACGTTTCACAATCCTATAGGCCTCCACGACCTCCTCACGGATAGCTTTATCTTTACCTTATTTTGAAAAAAAATGAAAGGCTTATAAGATCACCTTGCTGTCTGTGTATCCTTGTCTGTTCACCTGGCTGTATATCCCCCCTAATTTTTGTTGGTAAGATTATGAGGAAAATTTCCTGTGCCTCTTTAAATTTATTAGGAAACTTGTGAGATCACCTTCCTGTTTGTGTCCCCACCTTCTGTATTGTTGCTAGGCAACGGACCTTTGGTAGTTATTACATGATATTATTTGTCTTGTGTCCCCCAATTTTTTCGTTTCCGTGTCGTAAGAAAAGAAAGGCGATTAGTTCTTTCCGAACTTCTCATTTCATTATTCTTGACATCGAACAGGATGGTGTAGCGGTAACGTTGTAGAGTTGTGTTCGGAAGGTGCTTAGATCGAATCTCTGCCGGGTCAGCAGCTATCCTAGCTGATGATCTTTTTGGATTTCCGCAGTCCCTGCAGACAAATTCCGAGGCAGTACAGCGAGTAGCCTGTGACAACTTCTAAATGCCACACAGTTTACCGTACAATAATCATCTTGTTATCCGATACTGTACTTTTATAGTCTCGATACTGACGCGTCGCTTAATAACCAACCAGGTACCCTTTACGACTCTCTTAATATTTAGTCGCCATAGCGACTGGCTACGGGCTGGACGACCGAAGAGGTTGGAGTTCGAGTCCCGGTAGGGGCAAACATTTTCTCGCCTCTATATCGTCTAGGCCGGCTCTGGGGTTAAACCAACCTCCTATCAAATGGATACCGGTGTCTCTTCCCCCGGGGTTAAAGCGACCGGGGCGTGAAGCTAACCGCTCACCTCCAGCTAGTGCCGAGGTCAAGAAAATGTTGGTCTATACATCCACTCCCCGATACGCCTTCATGGCATAGTGCTTAATTAGTTAAGCACAGACAACTTTCTCTCTCTTTTTCCTGCTGTTCCTTCTTGGAGCATAGGACATCCGTGAAACGCTCTGTTTCACTTCAGTTTCTTAATCCGAAGACAATCGGTAACACTCCTTGGAGGGGAGATCAGCCCGTCACAAGGTCATTACCTACACAAACACAGAGTAAACGCAAACGTCCATGCCTTTAAGTGGAATTCGAACCCACGATCCCAGTGTTCGTGTGAGCGAAGACAGTTCATGCCTTAGACCGCACGGCCAATTTGGCCGGCTAGGGACAGCTTTACCCCTATATAATTCCACCACGATTACAAACAACGTGTTTCTTTCTACTCCTATACCACACCTTTGCCATTGTTTTGAAACTTTCCTTGTTGAAAACTTGGAGACTTTGTTCAGTGGTCTCTCTGCTTACTCGTTTTTCTTACGTTTCTCTTAAGTTGTGCTGCTAGTGTCACAACAGTTCAGCAGCATGAAGAACTCTTCAAGTGAGTTCCCACCTCCCCCTCACGCTGTTGAGCCCTAGATTCACAAGTCGACTCAGACGCTACAACAAATGGTATTATGACATGACGTTTGAAAGTCGCAATAGTGGAGCCAGAACGGAAGTCCGTTGCTGGCCAACGGCTCGTCGAACACACGTTCCGGCTCTAACGAATAGACACGGAATAATCCATTGCTGAACAGCGGTTTGGTAGGCACGTTTCATAGCAACGGACAAAACACAAATAATAACAGAATGGCAACTAACTGTTGAAGGTGGCGGTCTCTATTCGGTTCTCCCGACGTTTTAGAGGGAGGACACGTGAGAATGCTCAGCATAATTCATCCGGGAGAGATTCTTCGTTCGTCATTCGTCATTCGTCAGAGTGGAAGAGAATACACTCGTAGTCCAGTGGAGCGGGTCTTAGGAAGTCATAAATAAATAATAAATCCAATCATATTATCCGGAACCTATTATTATTCGTCACGCAAACCCCTCATACGTGACAGTATGCACTGTACCTGTCTTCCGCGGCGATTCATTTGCGATAAGACTGGTGAATTTACCTTTTGTGGTGACCGAATTTGTGACGACCCGCTTTTATTTAGTTTTATTTTGAAATGAAAATCAGTGGAAGTAGAAATCCCGGGATAGTTGTACCAGTAAGTTTCCTTCTGACTGGCAAAACTAATTACAACTTATATGAGATGCTCTGTGGTCTAGTGGTTCCTGGCTACAGATCCAGGGGTTCGATTCTCGGCGCTGCTAGATTTTCTGAGAAGTAGTGGGTCTGGAACGGTGTCCACTCAGCCTCGTGAGGATAATGGAGGAGCTATTTGAATTGAAAAGTAGCTGTGCCGGTCTAGAAAACCGAAGTTAACGGTCGTGGGAATTCGTTGCGCTGACCACGCGACACCCTCTATCCGCAAAAGTTGGCATTAACTTCGCCGACAAGCGGCGGTCGCTCGGTCGATATAATTCGCTTGCGGACTACAGGCAACGGATTTTCTTTTATGAGATGCGAGATCCTCATGGCGATAAATGTTAATGTGACGCAGTGTAATTTGGTAGATAGGTACCAACATTTTTTAGGATCCTGCTGCCTCATCCTGTCTTGTCTCTTCTTATGCTTATGCTTGTCCCTTGCCATTGCTGTTTGCAAAAAAGCCCTTGTTCATGGCAGTTGGCTCCTTTTCTGTTTAGCCTTATTTTTCTCTGTATATGCAAAGGAAGTAACAAATTTCGACTTTTAATTTAAACTGACTAGAGAGGGGGTTGCCAATCACAATGGCCGTGCGGTCTAAGTCATGAAATGTTGTCCCTCGCTCGAACACTGGGATCGTGGGTTCGAATCCCACTCAAGGCATGGATGTATGTCTGCGTTTATTCTGTGTTTGTATAGGTAGAGGCCTTGCGACGGGCTGGTCTCCCGTCCAAGGAGCTCTACTGACTGCCTTAGGATTAAGAAACTGAAGTGAAACGCAGCGTTTCGCGGATGCCTTGTGCTTCAAAATGAGAGCGACAGGAAATACGGAGAAAAGGTTAATTGCGGTACTTTTAAAAATTGTTTTCAAATTGAAGACACTACACTCTCAAGGTAAAATTCTCGCCGTATATGTTTGCAGCCCGTATTCTTTTAGAGACTGGTCGTGCAAGCGAGGTAACTGGGAATGAAATGCCGTAATATAAACACGTTTTATGGTACGGGAGTGAAAGTAAAGTTATCCATATGCCTAGTTAGGAGCGGAGGTATATCTCCATATATTCTTCATAAATCCGTCCCATCGGTCTGTGTCTTATATGTATCTTCGTATCGTTGCTACGCAACGGCTCAGTAAAAACGTTGCTGTGACAACGAATACTCGCAGTAATAGAAGACTTATTGGACGCGTCGTTTCTTATGCCCTCCATGCCGTATCAAAGGAAAGCAGGCGAATAGTTCTTCCAAGAACTTATTTTTTTTTAACTTGCAAGTCCCAGGAGTGAAGGGCTGTCGCATTTGCAACCTGAGGTGTTTACTTTGTAACGTTCTTGTTCATGTGATGGTGATGTGTCTGATGCTGTTGTTGCAGGCCCTCTCAGGCACGGTGGACTTGCCGGCCACGCACTTCGAACCCCAGATTGCGATGTACTGCGGGGCGGATAAGCAGCAGGTGTATCACACTCAATACATGACCGAAACCGGCCACTGGGTCACCGACATGAACAACAAGGCCAAGTGTCTCAAAGACAAAGTAGAGATTCTGGATTATTGCAAGAAGGTAGGTCTTAAAGACATGAGATTGCTTTTGGGTTTGAGGTTCTGCCTTCTGCGATATAACGCCGTGTAGTGTGGTCTTGCTTGAAGCAAGAAACCCGTATGAAGCAGGCAGCAAGAACTGCATCTGCTCTTCCATCTTCAGGGTGTAACAAATGTATCGATGCTGGTGGAAGGTATGTCTAGAAATAAATGTTTTTTTTTTCAGTTTCGAATATCACATGTTTTGCGTTTTATATACATTTATGGCCTATTTACTGATTTCCCCTTGGATTTGCTTTCATTGGCCGCCAAAATATTAATGTACACATTTTCGGAACTTTTCCTGTCACCTGCAAGCGAATGCTGGTATATTATTACCTCGATGAAGTGACGACCGATTCATCCCAAACCCCTCACAATTCATCATTAATCCTACCATCCGACGCGACATAGTCTCGCTGCTGAGGGCGTCGTTAAATAATCTACAATAAGACTTAATGGACGTCTGTTATGTAGATGAGTTAAAAGAGTTAACCAACACATTCGTCAGATAAAGTCATCTGTAGGCTTTCATTAATTAAGCACCACGCCATGAACAGATATGGAGGAGTGGAGGTATAGCTCCACCGTTCTTAATTTTGGCACTAGATTGGGATGAATGGTTAGCACGCCCCACGCTTAACCCCCGCGGAAACAGCGCCAGGTGTCCATTGTATAGGAGACCGGTTGGTCCCCAGAGCCGGTGTGGACGTTATGTATAAGAGATAATCTTTCGGGAATCGAACCCCGTCCAGCCCATAGTCTAGTCGCCGTCCCGGCTCTCACCAACACGTTGTTTGGCTGTATGTTCCTCAGGGAAGAATCGTGCGCTCATTGTGCCAGTAGTCCAGGCTCTCCATTGTGCGTGTTCTCTCGCAGTATGCGCCGATGTATTGACGCCTGGCGGTGTCCGTCCGCGCTCGTTTCCGGGCGAAGCCATTAGCTGTTGTAACCGAAGCATAAAGGCTTCGAACAGGTTCACAAAACGATTTGGATACAGCACTTAAGGTTTTACCGGAAATTGGATGGCCGAGTTTTGAACTGGAAACCTGACGTTCCATTTGATATTTCTTGCCTACGTTTCCGTTGCCATAGCTCAGGCTGTTAGTCGCCGTCTATTCACCGCCGCGGGCCTGTTTCGATTCTAAATCAGGACATGTAGGATTTGTAGTGGACAAAATGGCGCTGCGGCAGGTTTTCTCCGAATAATTTTCTTACTCCACCAACTACACCTTACTAATGTATAATCCGGGGCTGGTACAATAGGCCAGTTAGTTGCTGACGTACAAAGTGGACTCAGTCTCACTCCGCCCTACGAAATAAGAAAAGAAGAAAATTATCCCTACGCATTGTCAACAACTCTACCGCTGTACGTGGCATCACACCCCAGAATACAGCAAACATCTAGTCACGTAATCGTGTTGTGAGATTGTCTCTGCAGTTATTAACAGTAATATCTTCCGGGATGTGACGCCGTGTAGTCCTTTAGTTCACAGACGTTTCGGAGGATCATACTGTCTCAAGCTTCATGGTCGAAGAGTATGCCCAAGAAGCAAGATCGATGCTAGTCCTATCCGCTTGACCAGTGACTGCTTGGAGACGAAGTGTAACCAGAAGAGTACTATCTTCTGGGGTGTAACGACATGTAGTCCGTTTGAACTGAATCGACGTTTCGGAGGAACATATCACCCCATCTTCAGGGTGGAAGAATAAGCCGAACAAGAAACCAGCGTTATAGGTGGCAAGCAGGGTGAGACATATTACCATCTTCCAAATAAGCACTGTCTTCTGGACTAGTACGTAAACGAGCTGAACCTGCTGTCTTCTCGCTGAATGCTTGACTTTTCAACGTTGAAGATGGAGGCAGTATGTTCCACCGAAACGTTTGTTATCTTGTGAAGGAGTACGCGGCGTCACATAACCAGAAATAATATTCCTCTTTATAGTCATTGCTGTGAGAACTTCAAACTCAACATGTGCTGATTGCCTGTGGCTGTAGCGTCATCTCACTCATTTTCTGAACATACATTAATTTGCGTCAGAGCTGCTGCAGGACAGCCGTAACTGGGGCAGGGAGACGGGAGGGCCATGACAAATATCCATAGCAACAGCAGAAGGAACAACAGAGTGAAGTTTGGACATCAAGAGGAAAGTTTTAGTAAATAGAACATCACGAAAACATCGAAACAAAGTAAAAAGGATACGAAAGTATAATAAAATAGTCGCATAATATTTGAGATATAAAAGTTGGAAAGGGATGGATATGGCAGAAGAAAAGTGAAAAGAAAAAGGAGGCAAGAGGAAGTTGTAAAGAAAACACGTAGTTAGGAACGCAGATGAATTAGAACAGGAAGAGAGCAGTACAGCTGAACATTACAGATAGTCCGATATAGAGAAAGTTAAAGCAGTTGGTTCATTAGCAGTGAATAGAGATTTCCCGCGATCGTAACGTATTTGTTCTATGTTCTAGAAAAAAAGAGGTTCCCTAACAAAAGTTTTATATTTTCCAAAGAACGATCAATTACCGCACATAATTTAAGGACCCTACCGGCATTTTAAATTGCGATGTTCCCACCGCAGAAGTTCTATGATCGTCAGGTTTATATTATTTAAGGCATGAAATTAATATATACAAAGCTGGAATCGTGTCTAGTGGTTCGATGTGTATAAATATGCACAGTTAATAAGCACTGCCGTGAAGACGTATGGCGGAGTGAAGTTATAGCTGCACCAATCTTGATCTTGGCACTAGATGGGGGTGAATGGACGGCTTCACGCTCCGTCCGCTTTACCCCCGGGGAAGGAGCCCCTGTTCTTACTGGATAGAAGGCTGGATGCTTCTCAGAGCCGTTCTAGACACTGGAGTAGAGGAACATCTCTGGCCCCTACCGGAAATCGAACCCCGGCCATCCAGCCCGTAGCCCATCTCTATACCAACTGAGCTATCCCGGCTCCAGTATAATGTTTATATGGAAGTCCATTGTAAGGTAATTATGGGAGACGGACAGACGTACTGAATAATACCATTAACTGCCTTCACCCATGTAGTAGAAAACATTGCCGTATCACAAGAAGCTGCGGAATATTAAAGGGCCAAGAATAGTATCTTCAGGGACATGACGCCATTTAGTCTGGTAGAAGTTCACCGACATTTAAAGGGAACCTACTGCTTCCTTCTTCAAGGTCAATGGAGTAATCCATGCAGGCATTACTCTGCGTAGTGCTTCGTGACCCTGAATATGGAGGTTTTGTGTTCCTCTGAAACGTCGATTAACTGCAACTGGACTACACAGCATTTCATCCCTGAAGGTAGCTCTCTTCAAGACATTGTCCTTCACTCTCCGAAGGACTGTTTGGTTTTCAAGGAATATTTTCTTACCCGAGGGAAGGAGTGGCAGAGCGGCTGTAAACTTGCCCGAAGTTGTAACAGGCAGGGCCGGATTTACAGTTGGGGGGGGGGCCGTCAGTAATAACAAAATTAGGTTTTGACGGTTTTTTATATTCTTATTTCATACAATAACTGAGGATGCGACTAACTCTTTTGATTTTGTAGAAGCAAATATCTGAATAAAATATGTGGATTCTATTTCTGTCTTTGGGGGGGGGGAGAGGAATCGGCAACAAACGTTTTAGGTTGTGACGATTTTTTGTTTTGTTTTTATTTCTCGGATTAACTAAAGATACAAACTAGCTTTTCGCGATTTTATAGAATCAGATGTCTCAGTAAAATCTGTGGATTCTATTTGTGTTTCGTTGGGTAGCCCCTGGGCGACTAACCCGGACGCTCCCCTTGAAATCCGGCCCTCGTAACAGGTGAATATAAGACCTATGTAGGGCCATTAGATAACGGAACGAACTATGCAGTCCGTAACTGTCACAATGCGCGTATTGTGCATACTTGGTTCACATTAATTACAGATTTCCGAGCTGACATGTATGTAACTGCACAGCCGGTAATATGAAGCTTGTGCTGTTTTCCAGATGCCGATGTGGTAATTAATTTTATTTATAGCATTTGAGGGCTATCATTCAAGTACGAGTAAAACTACAGGATTTAACATTCTTGTTTTGCAATTATTGGAACCCCATGCCAACCGGAAGTGATATGAACAGGGAGTCATAAAGCTTCTGTAGAGAGTTATGAATTGCGTGCTCTGATCACACGTCTCGGAACTTTATTCCGAGTTAACGGTACATTCAGCACACGGCTGTCCGAAATGTTTCATAATCTCTGAGTAAAACGTTGGACAGTCACGTAGGTCATTAAATCGTTAGAACATTATTAGATTTATCTTCTAATATAATTTGCCATGTAGACCCATTGTGAAATGATAGCTGGGTAAACCGGCGACAGTGCACCAGTCGTTGCTAGGGGACAGCTCTGTAGATGTTTCCTCGGCAACGAGAGAACACGCATTAATGGAATAGGCGTTTTCTTTGCGGTCCGTGCTGGGGCTATATAACGAGGAATAGTTGTGGAGGCGGGTTTTACCGTGTTGACGAGGTGTCAAATACATCCACCGTGACCCTGCCAGTCGTAGGAGGCGACGGAAGTCTCAGATTAGGACTCGGACCCGAGAAAGACTGCGCTGGCGAGGGCCAGGAGACCCGTCCTCTCGTCAGAGAGAGCGCCCCACAAAACAAGACCGTAACTGTCAAACAGTAATAAATATGTGACCAAAACTTACTGATTGACTGATCGTCAGTTGCAGTGTGACTTTGACTTTGACTTCAGGCGGGTTCGAATACCTCCACCATAGCCCTGCGAGTCGTAGAAGGCGACGACAAGGGAACCAAGTTCCTGGGGGTTATAAATACGGGGACTTGGGGGGACTTGGCTCTCTAGGTTGGGGAAGTCACGAAGTAGAGACAGTAGAATGTGGTCATGAGTCACGCCGGACTCGGACCTCAGAATGACTGTGCTGGCGAGGTCGGCAGAAATTGTAAACTACAGAATCTGCCTCTCGTCAGAGAGGATGACACATAAGGACTATGAAAGCAAGTATTAAGTTGAAAAATGCAGGTCGTGAGTCTCAAGGGGCTTTTCGCCAAGACGAACTGATTGGCGGTAACCTGCCAGTCGTAAAATGATTCTGACTCCGAGTTAGTCAAATCACTATACTAGTGATGTCGTTGAATACACATGGCTTTTCCTCTTTCATTCTTTCTCTTTTTCTGTCTTGCCTCTTAAGGCAGGGGTTCACATAGTGGGGGGGGGGGTGGAGCCCAACTGGGTCCGCTCGGCACGGCGGCCACTGATCGGCCTGTTGTACCTGCCCAGGGTGATTATGATGATGGAGAATTTGGTGGAATGAAGATTGGCAGGGAAACCGAAGTACTCGGAGAAACCCCGCCCCAGCGCCACTTGACCAGATCCGGGGTCGAACCCGGGCCTCCGCGGTGGGAAGCCTGTGACTAACCGCTTGAGCTATGGCGCGGCCAAGGCAGGGTTTTCCTCGGATGATGTTCAGACAGAATAGTACAAGTTTTTTACAAGCTTATGTATAACATTATATGGTATTCTGACCTCTGCGGCTGTACTTCTGTAACAGGGTATTCCGAATTATTCAACACAAATACATTAGATGCTATTCTGAAAGATACAAGAAGCTCTGGGAAGAACTAATCACCTATTTCTCTTTGTTCGACACATGCCGCATAGAAAACGACGCGTTCAACATTTCCCCTATTGTTGCATGTGTAACCGTTGTTGCGGTAACGCTTTAACCAAGCCGTTGCCTAGCACCGGTAGGGGATAGACGTACAGACACAGATTGATGGGAGGGATTTATGAAGTACGCCGTTGAGATGGGCTCAGGTGCCATTATATACATAGCAGGTTTCATAAAGACTGGCTCAGTCATTCGAAGGTCAGTAAAGGGGGGGGGATAAACACAGGCACAGCATGGTGGTATCATAAGCCTGTAATCACCACGTAACTGCATTGTGCTGCATATGTAAATGAAGAGGGTGAAGTGCCCTGTAATGTGTACAGTGTTCACCAAGTTTGTTAAGTTTGACGTGGAAGCGATGCCTACATTCAATTGAAGTGGCTCTTGCTAGGTTGTAGTGAGTGGTCAGCTTCACGCTCCGGCCCCTGCATTCTTGGGAAATGAGTCACCGGTACCCATTTGATAGCCTGGGTGAACCTCAGAGCCGGTCTGCACGTTGCGTATAGTTCTCCCTGTGCCTAATTATTTAAGCACTACGCTGTGAAGACGTATGGGGGAATGGAGGTATAATTCTACCTTTCCTGAGCTCGGCACTGGATGGGATTGGTCTGCTTCACGCCCTAGCCGCCTTTCCCCCCGGGGAAATCGACCATGGCACCCATTGGATAGGAGGCTGTGTGCTCATTGCCTGCCCGAACTTTGTGGAGAAGAATCTTGCCTCTTGCGGTAATCGAACCCCGGTCGTGAAGCCCATATACCGACTGAGCTTGCCGGAAACTACCTCGATGTCTCGGCCGTCTAGCACGTACCTGTTAAGTTGTTCCAAAAACGACGTGAGGTGATGTAGAATGGTTTAGACTGTAGAGTACAATATGAGGGACATTTCGTGTGTCATGCGGTGCTGGCAACTCGATACATGTCCAATCAATTCCAATTCACAGTGGAACTTGGTTCCTAAGGGGGCTCTTCCACATTAATTGGACTGAAACAGAAAGCATGGTCCGTCTGCTTCATCGCTCGAGTTCCCCGGACTGTTTATGTGTCGCGTTTGAACTGATAATTGTGGATTAAAATTCCTAGAGTCTCGTTATATTCGGGGGGGGGGGGAGTCCGTTGTTACCAGGCGTTGCATGCCCTCAGACTGCTAACGAAACCATATATGGAGAGCCATTACATAGACCGCCGATGATGGGTGGTTCTCCAGAACGTGGGTTGGACAGAGTGTTAACAGCCTCTCTCCCAGGAAAGGTTAACGTGTTATACTTTGCCTACCACAGTTGTGTTTAACTTTTTAAACACAGTGCCCCATTTTCAGTTAATAGAGTATCTCAGACCCTCTAGCATAATTTTATTTGAAAATTAAAGAAAACTATTCGGCGAGGATGTTTTCATTTAAACAATGTTACATGAATGCTGCCAGTAGATGGCACGAAATGTCATGTCCATTGTGAAGAGAACTGATCGACCTATCGAACAGGCTCTACTGGGATTGTAGTTCCCTGTGTACGTTGCTTGCTGCTGCGTACCAAATTCGGCGATTTCCAAAATTCAACAGTAAAGTTGTAATTTTATGGACACTTAGGGTGAAAATATAACTAAGTCAGTGGGCCTCCTTTGGATTCTTATATTCCCCTTCTAGGGGGTGGGGGCACCGGTTGAGAACCTAAATTGTAACACGTCTTTGGGGGTATTTCAGTTCTTGAACAGGCAACGTCCCGGAAGAAAAGTCCTGTGTGCTCTTCGGTATGGCGATTTTGCTCGCCATCTTTTGTTAAAAATACAGCGACATTTACCGATAGGAGGCCCAAAATTTGTAATCATAAATCACGCGATAATTTGTTGAAGGAACCGGAACTTGGCACCTCGTGAAGAAATTCCGAAGCATTGCCTCTTGCGCCAGCGTGCACGGTTCCCTTCGTTCTTCAAAAGCGAACAGTCGCTGATCTACCCAACACATTCTACAGCTGTTGAGACACGGAGGGCCTGCCGGACATTTACCGACCTCAAGTTTTAATTAAAGAAATGTAACGTTTCGGAGCCTGGTTCTACTTCTGTCGCCATGGAAAAGTAAAATCTATTCTGTTCGGTCTATTATACGGAGCTGATTACTGTTCCCGTCCGATCACAGTGGCCGCGCAGTCTGAGGCATGAACTGTCTTTGCCCGCTCATACGCTGGGGTCGTGGGCTCGAATCCTCTCAGAGGCATGAATGTTTGCGTTTATCCTGTGTTTGTGTATTTATTATAATAAATACTATAATAATTATAATTATATAATTATATATATTATATATATATAATTATATAATTATAAATAATNTTGCTCAGAGGTCTCCTGGAGACATGAGGATCTTTTACGTGCCGTAAATCTACGACACGGGACCCACGGCTTAAAGTCCCTCCCGGAGGACTTGTTCCCTGAATTTTTCCCCCCTTAAAAATTCCACGACCTCCTCCGGGTTTGAACCCGCGTACCTTGAGTCATGAGGTGGGAACGTTACCCCTAGAGTACGGAGGCCGCTTCTGTTTGTGTATGTAGCGGCCTTGCGTCGAGCTTATTGTCTGTCCACGGATTCCTACCGGCTGTATATAAAAGGTAAAGCTATCCCTGTAACAGGCCGTGGAGGCCCATAGGGTTGTGAGACGTCGAGGTTCCCACAGTTTCCAGACAGTCTGCTCACAGACGGCGATGAGGTTGCCAGCCTTACGCGCCGGCCGCCCTTTACCCCCCAGGAAGATTCCTGCTGCTCGTTCCTGTTAGAGTTTGAGTTGACCCCCGGGGCCATAGTGCAGCTGGAAGGATTAGGTCAATTGAAAAATCCAATGACCTCATTGGACAATTTTACTTTTTATTTTCGCCGATACAAATATCTGCGAAGAACAGCGTCACACAGATTTAAGGTAAATAACTGCCAGTTCATCACTGGTGCTAAATGCGTGCCAGTTTATATCGATATTTCATACGATCATAGAGTCGTAATCATGTCATACTCTTCTGAGGAGTTGTGTGAAATCAGTTGAAAAATTGCAAAGGATATTTAATAAGGACTTCTGCCTAATGGTTTCATCCCCACTCCCAACAAAATCCGTCACCTGTTTTAAGAGGAAGAAATCGTTAATGCCTGTTTCGGAGGATCGAAACATTGTTACGGGTCGCACAGAAGCAACTGACGTGTGCCTATTGGACAATCCTGATTTAAGGGATTGATTTCGAAAACATTTGTACCATTAAAATTATATGGAGATCCACATCTGCTTGTTGTATAATGTTTGTACAGCCCTCATTTAAATGACATTGAGACCAGGGATTTATGTGATTACGTCTCTGTGGCGTGAGAAGCTGAGAATCCAGTTTTGGTAAAGTCGGTTTGTCTAGTCTGAGCGATACGGAAGTTTGGTCGCAATTCTGTTCTACCTAATCGCTCTGTGAGCCCTGGTTTTGCTGTAACTCCAACATTAGTTCGAATCGTGTAAACCGCAGCTTCTTCTTTCTGCTATAGAATTGCAAACTGAAAGGTTGGAGACATGTATCCATGTAATCTTGTAACTTCTATTTTTATCCCACTTTCCTTATTTTGAAACAAGATCACCTAACTGTCTGTGTGTCCTTCCTATCGTTGCTAGGCAACAGCTCAATATCGTTTTCCGCGGCAGTGAATACGTAAGTAATATAACTGTTGGACTCGGTGTTTTCTGTGTGGTCCGTCTCGTATATAATGAAAGGAAAGAAGGCGACAGCTTTTCCAACCTTGTTTATTCTTAGGGTGGGATGAAATTGAGTTCCCTGGTCCTTAGGCCATACGTGATCTATTGTAGCAACCCCGAAATGAGAAACTTTAGCACTTGACGGTATAAGTATTGGTTGGGGGGAAACCGCAGTTTTCAGAGAAAACTTGTCCCAGCGCCACTTTGCTTACCACAGATCGTAATGACGAGAGATTGAACCCCAACCGCCACGGCGTAAAGCCGGTGACTAACCCCCTGAGCTATGGCACGGCTCTGTATGTGATGTTACTGGAGGCACCCTTTCCCATGCTCATTGTCCAACCATAGCAACAGATATTGAAAGAATAGAGGAAACAACAGGCTAAAGAAGGTATTCTTCAATAAGCATTTTCTTTACAATAAAGAAGACCGTGGTTGGCAGATCCATCTACCGACAAAGTTAATACTACATGCAACTAGCGCGTCCGTAACCCAGCTCACGCACCATCATAACGATTATATTTTACAGAGCTATACAGGTTTGTTTGCAAACTAATTGATAAGTAATTTTGGTTAGTGTTTTATTCTCAGTCGTTTAGTGTGTTTAAGAAGGGTGCGAAGGACACTGCGCGCACTGAAGACAGTTGAAGAAAGGGAATAAAGAAAATTGCGAAATTATAAGATTCATAATTATTCCTCTGTACCAGCTACTATTGTGACATATTTGCTGATAGCTGGAAAGGTGGACCCGCTGCTAGGCAACGGCCTCCCTCGTCACCAAATACGTTACCCGTTGCTAGGTGATGGCACAATCGCCACTTTTACGTTACAGCGGTGACGTCATGCAACAAAGATATTGACGATATTTTCTGTGCGGTCCGTTCCTAGGCTGTATAACGAGGACTAGCGGCCCTCACGGGAGATTCTTGAGACGGCAGTTAGAAGAGTGCATGGGTTGAGGTGAGATGGACGCCAGCCTGCGAGTACAGAAGTCGCCAAGTACGGAAGCTAGGGAATCTAAGGCGTTGAGGCGGTTACCAGGCTACAACCCGGTGAAGACACAGTAGACAGAGAAGGCTTAGTGCGTGCTGTAGTGAACTGCAAGTGTGTGAATTAGCGATAGCGCTGTAGTTACTTGTAGTTACGAGTTTCAGGAGTCCAGTAAATCCAATCACCAAACCAAACTCCGTGTCTAGTCACTTAACACGTTTGTTTGCAATCCAGTTGACAAGTCATTTTGGTCGGTGTTTTAGTTACAGTCGGTTTTGGTGTGGAGGACAGTGTTTCCACCTAACAGACGAAAAAAGGGAATAAAGGAAGTTGTGTAATTACTAGATTCGTAATTACTTCTCTGCACCAGATACTGTTATTAGGGCTTCAGATGTAGCACCTACGTGCACTAGCCACGTAGAAAACAAAGAATTTGTCGGTATTTCCGTGGATTATAAACGGAAACCCGGCAGTAATTTAGAATCACCACGTACACTTGTCAGTAAACCAGTAGGTTTAAGGGGAATGTAGCATGCATGGGAGAGATGAGAAGGGCAGACGGAATTTTATTGGCCAACACCGAAGGGGCGAGGCTGTTTAGTATACGTAGGTGCATATGCAAGGATGATAGTAAAATTAACTTTAAAGTTATGAAGTGCCGGTCACGGTAGCCGAGCGGTCTAAGGCATGCACTGTCTTCGCTCGGAAGCCGGGATCGTGGGTTCGAATCCCACTCAGGGCATGGATGTTTGTGTGCGTTTTTCTGTGTTTGTCTACAGGTAGAGGTCTTGCGACGAGCTGATCACTCGCCCAAGGAGTCCTACCGTATGTGTAAGATCGAGAAAACCCGAAGTGAACGGAGTTCATGGAGGTAGGCCTAGGCCCACTGGGGCTGTAGTGCCAAGGGGGTAAAAAAAAAGTTATGACGTAGGATATGAGGTTGGGCTAGGTCCATTTAGTACAGGGTAGGAGCCAATGGCTTCTGTGAAGAGGTTAATGAACTTTCCCATAGAATTCGGCCGATTGGCTGACGGCTTGAGAGACTGTTAGCTTCTGAAGAATGACTCTGTAGTATGTAGTTACGTAGATGGACCAGAAAATTATACAGAAAATAGGAAACGGAAATTTAATAAATGCGTCCCCCCCCCCCCAAAGAAGGCCGTGGAAGTTACTACGGGAACGTGGTTTATTTATAGTTACGCCGCTCTTGCTCTTATCCTTCGCTCGGAGTTGTCGCTTTGTGTCCTGACGTCACGAGCTGGCTGCCATGGCAACGAGTTGCCCGCCTCACTGACTGTGTTCATTCTTCCCTGTCATCGCGCCATTTGTACACCTATGATCGTTGGTGTGTGTCTATACACATTCGTAGTGCAGTCTACCAATCATATTGTGGTATTCTGGTTTGTGACACCGTGTAGCCTTGTAGGCGGATACCGAAGTTTCGGAGGTACATACAGCTTCCATCTTCGTACGTCTTCAGGACGTAGTGCTTAATTAGTTAAACACAGGAATATCTTTGCCTTTCTTTTACTGAACAGATGCTTAGTTCATGCTGAAGTTCATCCACGTACGAGTCTGTTGTGTCATACATTCTTTCGGTAACCTTACGGAAGGAAGACGTATGTAAATATCTCACCGGCGTAGTGAATACTGGAAGCATATTGAAAATATGCTTTTGTTTGTACTACTTTCTTACTTTCTAAAAATGACATACTGACAATGTCACATTAAAAAAACTCCGTGGCTTTAATCCTCAAGCGAACTATACCGACCGAGCGATCGCCGCTTGTCGGCGAAGTTAGTGCCAACTTTAGCGGATAGAGGGTATCGCGTGGCAAGCGCAACGAATCCCCACGGCCGTTAATTTCGGTTTTCTAGACCGGAGCCGCTACTTTTCCATTCAAGTAGCTCCTCATTTATCCTCACGAGGCTGTGTGTACCCCGTTCCAGACTCACTACTCAGAAAATATGGTAGCGCTGGGAATCGAACCCGAGACCTCTTGATCTGTAGACAGGAACTCTGACCACTAGACCACAGAGGCGTTCTCGTCCCTGATGTACATGTACTGTAGTAAATTAATACGTTAGGCAATATTATTTGGTTTTATGTAAATATCAGTCATAGTCACAGTTACTTTATGACTGGCGGTTTGCCTCCAGTCTGTTAATCTTGGCGACAAGACCCTCGTGACTCACGCCCAATCATTTTTTTAGCTCAACCCTTGCGGTCATAGTCTTTATGTAACATCCTCTTTGAAGGATGGGTCTGTCTTTTACAGTTGCTGCTGGACCTTTCCAGCGCAGTCATTTCCAGGTCCTAGCCCTGCGGGACTCATGAACACATTTTACTGTCTTAGATTCGAGAATCTTCCGAACTGGGGAACCGGATCCCAGTATTTATCCCCCAGGAACAGGGTGATCCAGTTATATCCCCAGGCACTGGGTTCGCTTTTCGTTGCTTCCTACGATTCCCAGGGCTACGGTTAAGGTATTCGACCCCGCCTCCACACGGGCTTTATGTAAATCTTTGAATTGTAACAGATTTGTATACAGGTCATTAGAATATACAAAACCATAATTTTGCCTGTGGTTCTGTATGGGTATGAAACTTGGTATCTGACATTAAGGGAGGAACATAGACTGAGGGTGTTTGAGAACAGGGTGTTGAGGAGAATATTTGGACCGAAGAGAGATGAAGTGGCAGGAGGTTGGAGAAAACTGCACAATGAGGAGCTTCATAACTTGTACTCTTCTCCAAGTATAATTACAACGATCAAGTAATGGAGGATGATGTGGACAGGGCATATAGCACGAATGGGGGAGAAAGGAATGCATATAGGATGTTGGTTGGAAAGCCAGAGGGAAAGAGACCACTAGGAAGACCAAGGCGTAGGTGGATGGACAATGTTAAAATTGATCTTGGAGAGATGGAATTGGATGGTATGGATTGGATTGATCTGGCTCAGGATATGGACCAGTGGAGGGCTCTTGTGAACACGGTAATGAACCTTCGGGTTCCATAAAATTCTGGGAAATTCTTGAGTAGCTGCAGAATTGGCGGCTCCTCAAAAATGGCTCAGCTCCATGACTAAGTAAGTAAGTTATATACAGGTTCCCCTCTTCTGGTGTCCTCAATAACTTGAGCTGTGGAAAATCAAACCTTACGTTGCTATGGTTACTGAAGATGGTATAAATATAGCATATTGCTCCTTATTAGTTTCGTAACTAATGCGTTTCTAGACGGTAACAAGCCCGCATAAAGCACGGGCAGGAAACGGCGTAATTAAGAGCCGGATATGACGTGTGTGACTGTCGACGAGCTCGCTCAAATTCGCAGTGAGCAAACAGAAGTGACGGTTTCCTTTGACATTTTTGGAGCGTTCGCAATGAACTTATAAAAATGTCCCTTTTAACTTCGCCATGTCTGTATGTCCGCATGTATTAACTCTTAGAACCCCGAACAGAATTCCACGGTTAACAACTGTAGATGTATGTTTTAGAAGTCACGTTTAATAACTATTCCCAAATGAACTGGTTGATGTAAAGTAAAAGGTGAAATGAACCTTTGCTTCATTAAGAAGCAACACGCCGTGAAGACGTATGGGAGAGTGGAGGTATGGTTCCGCCATTCTAGATCTCGCCAGTCACGGTAGCTGAGCGGTCTACGCCATGTACTGTCTTCGCTCGCTCGGAAGCCGGGATCATGGATTCGAATCCCGCACAAGGCATGGATGTTTTGTGTGTGTATGCGTTAATTCTGTGTTTGTGCTGTCCTGTGTTTAGGTGGAGGCCTTGCGACGATCTGATCACCCGTCCAAGGAGTCCTACCGTCTGTAAAAATTATCAATGAGAAATAGCCCTATGCTCCGAAGTGAGAGCAAGAGGAGGTAAAAGTATTCTTGACTGGGCACTAGAAGAAAGTGAATGGTTAACTTCACGCATTGGCCGCTTTTCCCCCGGGGCTCATTGTACACGTATAGGAGGCTGGGTTGGCCCCAGGGCCCGTCTGGATGTGAAGAAGAGAAATGGAATCCCGACCGTTTAGCCCTTAGCCCGTCGCTATACCGACTGAGCTATCGCGGCTCTTAATTGGTCATAGTAGACCCTTGGTATGAAACAGGTATCGGGGGTCAGCTTAAGTACCCTAGATGTAAGCGAAATTGACATTTATGTAATTTTGGAACTTCTGTTGTTATGCGTACAGACTTTATAGAGTGGCGTACAGTGTCAGACTTAAATGACGTAGAAAGCCTGAAAATTAAGGAGGCTGTGAATTCCGTGGATGAGCGACTGTTACCCAAGTGAAAAACATTTGTTACTTACATTTATTACTGTTTTTATTGCTAGTGGGGTGGGACTAGTTGTAAGTCCCTTGTACTGCGGCCACTTCTGGCCTCTTGTACCAGCCCCAGATGATAGATGAGGGTAATTGTGGAGTAATTGGTGGAATGAAGATTGGCAGGGGAACCGAAGTACTCTGAGAAAATATTTCGCAGCGCCACTTTGTCCACCACAAATCCCACTTGACCAGACCCCGGAATCGAACCCGGGCCGCCGCGGTGGGAAGCCAGCGACTAACCGCTTGAGCTATGGCGCGACCCAAAATGAAGTGCCAGCAGCACGTGGTGTTACCAAGCGGTTACCATCCAAGTACTAACCACGCCCAAAGTTACCTAACTTCGGTGATCGGACGAGAACCGGTGTTTTCAATACGGTATAGCCGTTGGCTACATTTATTGCTTACTCGGCTGGGACAATCTCGCTAGTACACTACTGGATAGGATCCTATGAACTGATGCTACACGACTATACGTACAGCCCAGGACACGGGTCTGTTTGCGCCACTTCTCCCACTTTCTTGCCCTTATTCCTCCACGACCACGCCCCACAGGTATTAAGATTATAGTCCCGCACTGACCATTCAGCCCAGAACATTTTGTCTTCTCGTCTGCTGCCTACAAACGTAAAAATTATATTTCACAAACTCTAATTTTACCTGTGGTCCTGTATGGATGTGAAACTTCGTCTCTGACATTAGGAACATATACGTACTGAAAGTGTTCGAGAACGTCGATAATATTTGGACCGAAGAGAGGTGAATTGATAGGAGGTTGGAGAAGAGTGCATTATGAGAACCTTCATAACTTCTACTCTCAGCGAAGTACGTGTATAATTGGAATGATCAAGGAGGATGAGATGGGAAGGACATGTAGCAGGAATGGGGAGAAGAGGAATACATGTAGGATATTGGTGGGAGAGCTAGAAGGAAAGAACCACTAGGAAGACCAAGACATGGGCGGGTGGATGACATTAAAATGGATCTTAGATAGAATAAAGTAGTATGGAGTGGACTGATCTGGCTGAAGATATGGATCAGTGGAAGGCTCCTATGAACACGGCAATGAACTTTCGAGTTCCATAAAATATTGGGAAATTCTTGAGTAGCTGCACAACTAGCGGCTTCTCAAGAAGGGCACAGCTCCGTGGATTTAGTTACTTCCCTCCCTGCTATGTATGAAATTTGAAGTACATTGCAGACTGGTCGAGCGGGTGAAAGGAATATTAATAAAATGTTGCTATTTCAGCAAAATAGTCTCTAGGCTAAAGACACCAGAGACATACACAAAATTATGTCTTACGGGATTGGAAATGAGCCGACATGTCGGAGGAACACAATCATCAGGGACGAAAAATAAACCATGCAAGACACCAACATAAAGCAGGCAGCAGGCCGCAAGCGGAGCCCTACTTGCTGCCTACTTCGTGATGGTTTCAGCGAACCACACGACATTGTATCCCATAAGGCTGTGTCCACATTAGCGAGCCGGGCTTCGAACCGAGCCCAGTCGCGAGCACATGTTATAACTTTCCGTGCTGCTCGCAGTTATGTTCACCAACTGTGGACGTGTTTAATGCTCGCGATAGGGTTCGGCTCGAAGCTCGGCTCGCTAATGTTGACACAGCCCAAGATGGAGCTCTTCCTAACCACCGCTGTGAGAAGAGAAACATTCAGCCTGTTCGTAGCGAAGTATGGACCCTGTGTACCTGCAAACAAGGGCAAGGAATATTGCAGTAGTCTTACACTGTAACTCTAATATTTCATAGCAATGTGTAGGACATTCTTCACCACAGCGTCCAGACCGGCTCTGGGGCCCGCCCAGCCTCCTATCCCAAAGGTACCGGGGCCACTTTACCCAGGAATAAAACGGCGGGGGCGTCAAGCTGACCGCTCACCTCCAGTTAGAGCCTAGATCAATAAACCGTGGATCTATACATCCACTCCCCATACGCCTTCACGACTCAGTGCACAGTGAGAACTTAGTGTGTACGACAGAAAACACACGATGAAAGCCACAATAAAACGAAGGCCTGCTACGTATAGAACTATGTAGCATCAATTCCAAGTACAGACGGCCTGTTACTTAGTTGTATCCGGAAAACAGAACATTAACACAACTTATACTCGTATGTTTCCTTCGGCCGTATTTGGAATTCAGATAATTGATGGATTTGCCCATGCTCTGTTAGGGAGTCAAGGAATAGTTCTTTATAGTAACAAACAGAACATCCGTAACAAAAATTTGCAGACAGTAGATGCTGCCCCACATAAAGAAATTCCGTTCGTGTTTCTAATAGCTTTAATGTGGGTCACATCTAAATTGATTGCAAGAGCGATCTATGGGACGTTAAGCTATCGTGTCCAACGGTCGCGTTTTTAATTTTTTTTTTATTTTAAAATAATTTTACAATTTACTCAATGTACATAAATAGAGTAATTAGTAAAAGGGATGGGTGCGTGTAATATTGAAGCAGGTATCATCCTTCGATGATTCTCTGGTGCTTATCTAAAGAGATCCTCTGGCCACATTCTATTTAGTCTTCTTTCTATTGCTGGTTGGTTGTAGAGGTTTCTTATTAGTTGGTTGTTTTGAGTGGTCCGGTTTTTGTGTTTCTCCGCGTATGCTCTGATGACTTCTGTTACATATGGTATGCCTAGATCATTGTGTAAGGTAGCGTTTGATACGTACCAGGGAGCATTAACTAGTTTTCTTAGCGTTTTGTATTGTAACGTTTGGAGAATTTTTGTGTTGGAAGATTTGCTGCATCCCAATAACTCTATCCCGTAGGCCCAGACTGGTTTGATTATCGTTTTGTATAGGATTATTTTGTTTTCAAGAGATAGCTGTGATTTTTTTGTCGATTAGCCAATTCATATTTCTGGTTTTGAGCTCTAGTTGTCTTGTCTTAGCTTTAAAATGCGTTCTCCACGTTAGTTTTTCGTCAAGGTGGAATCCTAAATACTTAACTTCTTGTTTGATAGGTATGGGGCTGGTGTTGATACTAACTTGCGGACAGACAGCTCCTCTTGTTGTAAATGTTATTTGGGAGGAGTTTGCAGGATTTACTTTGATTGTCTATTGTTCCATCCAGTTTTGGAGTGAGTTGAGGTGTTGTTGCAGTTTTTGGGAGGCTGTATTTGGATCTTGGTCTGATGACATTATTGCTGTGTCATCGGCGAATGTTGCCAATAGCGTATTGTCTGTTAGTGGGACGTCAGCTGTAAAGATTAGGTACAGAAAGGGGCCCAAGACGCTGCCCTGTGGAACTCGTGCTCGTATTTAGTTAGTTAGTTAGTTAGTTATTAGAGAGGGTGGGTTTCCCCATGCACTTAGACCTGTAGTGGTCCATTGTGCTTCCCTCTATGATTTCTACCAGCCTCTATATCCTGCCGGTATTGGTGCTTACCATCAGTCCCGCCCAGCCAGCGAGACCGGCTCTACTGGCTGAGAAGTATCTATAATGCTTCCCCCATCTACCGGAGGTATTAGTGACTGCTGTCGGGCGGCAAACGTCCGCAATTTTGCTCAGTGACCTCCTTTGGAGGTATGAGGTTCTTTTACGTGCCGTAAAGCTACGACACGGGACCCACGGCTTAAAGTCCCTCCCGGAGGACTTGTTTCCAGAATTTTTCCGCCCTTAAAAATTCGACGACCTCCGCCGGGTATTTGAACCCGCGTACTACGATTCATGAGGTGGGAACGTTACCTCTAGACTACGGAGGCCGCTTCCTGTTCGTATTAGATGGTATTCGGATAAGTCTTCGTCGATTTTGACATGATAGTAACGTTCGTTCAAGTAAGATTTTATAGTAAGATATAACTGTGCGGATAGGTTCATTTTCAGTTTATACAGTAATCCTTTGTGCCATACTTTGTCAAAAGCCTGCTGAACGTTGAGAAAGACCGAGGTACGTGTTTTCTTTCCTTCGATGCTTTCTTTTATTTTGTTAACGATTCTGTGGCACTGTTGGGTTGTGGAGTGATTTGCTCGGAAGCCAAATGTTGTTTCTGCAAGTCTTTTAAGGATGAGCCGTTCGAATACTTTGGATAGTGTGGGCAGTAGGCTTATCGGTTTGTACGAACTGATTTCGGTTGGTGGTTTTCCGGGTTTGGGTATCATTATGATTTGGGCGTACTTCCGTTGCACAGGAAAGTAGCATAGTCGCTTCACGCTGCTGTAAACAGTTGTTAGTAGTACGATGGTTTTTCGTGGGAGATTCTTTAGTAGAGCGCCTGTTATCAGATCGTATCCGGGTGCCTTATGAGGGTTGAGCAGCAGGTTTATTAAACTGCTGACCTCTGTTGGTGAAAAGGCTCCTATCGGTGGCGATAGCTGACAGGGAGAGTTTAGGAAGGCTTCAACTTCGTCCTCCGTGTTGTTATTGTTGTTGTTGTTATTTTCGTTGTTTGGTGTAAAGACTGTTGCAAGGTACTCAGCGAATAAATTTGGAGTTTTTAAATGAAATCTGGATTCTCAGCTTATTCGGTTGCAAAGAATGGCGTGCGTGCTCGCGATATGGTTATATTGTTATTCCCTTACAGTTCATTTAAGGCCGCTGTCAGTATGTCATACTGTATAGCATTGAATTTTAAGATGATTGTCTCTCTATGGCTGTACAGTCCTTCGTTGGACCTTGGCCGGTTTTTCGGGTTCTTAATCCTATACACACCGGTCACGGTAGCCGAGCGGTCTAAGGGATGCACTGTCTTCGCTTGCTCGGAAGCTGGAATGATAGGTTCGAATCCAATTCAGGGCATGGACGTTTAGTGTTTGTATGTGTGCGCGCGCCCTTTTTTCAGTGTTTATGTACAGGTAGATGCCGTGCGACGAGCTGATCACCCGTCCAAGGTGTTCTACCGAATGTATAAGATCTAGTAAATCGAAATGAAACGGAGAGTTTCATGTAGATAGGCAAAGGCCCAAATTGGGGCTGTAGCGCCAAAGAAAAAAAAATCCAATACACAGCCGGTAGGACTCCTTGGAAAGGGAAGCAGACCGTCGCAGTGCCGCTACCTGCACACAGAACAGCACAAACAAAGAATAAACTCACACAGACATCCATGCCTCAAGTTAGATTGGAACCCAGGATCCCAGTGTTTGAGCGGGCGAAGACAGTTCAGGTCTTAGGTCGCGCGGCTGGCCACTCTGATCGGCGTTAAAATGATTAGTGAGTGGTAAATTGGCTTGTTCCTACGTAGCATTCCGACATTCGCCTGGAAAGGCTGGGAAAAATCGCGAAAATCTCCAGTGAGAGTACCCGATGGCCTGGACTAGATTCGAACCGAACACCTCCCGGATATAAATCGGAAGCTTTACCGTTTGAACCGATATATTGGATTGGGCAAGACATGTGGCGCCAGTGCGGAATAGCGTGTACTATACGAGTATGTCTGTTTTCAAAGGTTTCTTAAAGGGCTTATGCAAAGAGGTGCGTATTCAGCAAGCATAACAGCCGTCTCGTCCAAGATGCGTGCCATATTATGGCATCATAATGTATTCTGAACGTGTTGTGTGGGGATTCAATTCGTTTAAGCCAAACGAGATGAATACTGTCGTTTTCCTGAAATTGGTTTCCATTTGAAGCCGTATGGGTTCATCCACTGTAGACATTGTGATAAAGGGAGCTCTGACGAACAGCCATACGAGTACAGCAAGCACGTCGCTGTCGGTGTCCAGAAGAAATCATCCATCTCTTTCCCTCTGCACATGATTTAGAGGATTGAAGAGTGAGACGTGACACATCTATAGTAGGATTCGAGCTACACTGCGAATCGCAGTTGGTTGCGCAGTAGCAATAATTGTTACATGGCGCGAACTATACTGATCAGTATCAGTCTTCGTTTATACAAAACGCCGTTGTTATGTTGTATTGATGTGAAACATGAGCTGTGATTGTGTATAATAAATTTGAGAGTACTAATTTGAGGAAGCCGTAAGGACCAGTAACTGAGTGAAGGGTTTGGAAAATAAGAACTGACCAAGAAATGAGTGAATTATGTACAATCCATGATCTCGTAATGGTTAAGAAAATGTAATGGTTGGAGTGATTTGAGCATATGATTAGAATGAATGAGAAGGGGAAAAATGAGAAGACACATATTGAAATTGTGGGAAGTTGTAGAGAATGATTTAGGAGAGCCGAAAGTGAAGAAGTTCGGTGAGGAAATGAGGAAGTACGTCAAATGTTAGTCGTTTTAACCCGTACTGTTCCCTTCCTCTTCTGAGTTTCTAATTATTACTTGTAAGCCTATATGTATTTATGTGTTTACGAAAATAGAACGTGTCAGCTGTTGTTTCAGTTTACTGACGTCTTAGTGTTTATTTAAAATCGAAAGATTAGGTACCCAGGCTTCAGATTTTGTTTTAATTATTTCAAGCGAGACACTGGGAGAGTATAGTGTACGTTAACGCGACGTTGCCATGTCACAGAAGAGCACTTTTGAGCAAGTGTCGGATATAGGGCAGTGACGGTAAAGCATCCGTAACGTTGTAGATCTAAAGATCCAACATTCAACCGCCGTCATATTTGAACCGTAGTTTAGTTTATATTTTATTTTTATACTCACTAGACACCCTGCTGCCCATGGGTCTTCGCGTTCTGTGTTTATACGCTATACTGGATCAATCTCGTGGCTTAAAAATGCGAGGCGATTTCTATTAAATCTGGACTACAGAATCCTCTTATCTACACGGGTTAGGCATCTATGTGCCCGAAAATCCTGTTCCTTCCGCGTCCTTGTTTTTCCCCTTCCCCGAAGGTTTATAATATATCTCCGTTGGATTACATCTGTTTATATATGCTGTAATCTGTTCGACTATATTGTCGTTTTGCTTATTCAGTTTATTCTACCCCTTGTATATCTAGTTAAGGGGTTAAGTTCACACTCCTGCCACTTCTGTTCTTCTGTTATCAACATGAACTAATGCCCGTGATTTACTGTCGTGTACTGAAGACAAGGTGGATCACAGTGGGCGCGCGGTCTTAAGGCATGAACCGTCTTCCCTCGTTAGAACGCTGCTGGGATCGTGGGTTCGAATCTCACTTGGGACATGCATGTCAGTATGCATTTATTCTGTATTTGTGCTGTCTTCTGCGTAGATAGCGGCCTTGCGACGAGCTTTTCCCCCGTCCAAGGAGTCCTACCGTATGATTACGAAACTGAAGAAGAGGCCAGGGCCCAACAAAGGGCTGTAGTGCCATTGATGAATGAATGAACTGAAGACAAAAGTGACATTTCATAACGCCCTGAGAGACTGCTATTACGTTACTACATATCCAGAGCATTGATGAGCATCGTGCATTAAAATATTCATTAAAATATCAAATAACTGTGTTTATAGCATGTCAGAATTTCAATCAAAATATTGTTAATATGCAGTGCTTATTATACCTGTGTCCACATACGGAGGCGAGATAGCTCAGTCGGTATAACAACTAAGCGACAGGCTGAACCATAAAGGATTCAGAATTCGATTCCCGACAGGGGTAATAGATTTTTCTCTACTCCAGAATGGCTGTGGGGCTCACCCAGCCTCCAACTCGATTGGTACCAGGAGCTATTTTCCTTGGGGTAAAGCGGCAAAGGCGTGAAGCTGACTACTGACCTCCAACTAGTGTCGAGGTCAAGGATAGTGGAGCTATACCTTCATTCCCGCATACATTTTCATAATGTGGTGCTCAGTTAAGTACAGGAACACGTTGCTTTCTACTTTTACCATGGTCAAAGAAGGCAGTAATTACCCGAAACACAGTTCCTAGAGAAGCCGGAAGGCTGCCCCGGTGTGCCGACTGTGGCCGCAAATATTCGTGAGCAAACAAATGCAGACATCTGCTGGTTCTTGCTTATCAGTCTGCTGTGCTGCGGTCGGTTGAACATGCATCTCCGCCAGGCCCTGCGGTACCGCATTCAGCGGCGCGAAATGGACTACAGTTGTTGTACATGGGATTTAGAGCAGATGTAGGAAAGCGCGAAGTGACAGGCTCAGAAAAGCTCGGTCCGGTACGCAGTTATGATCAAATATTAATAATTTCACGTCGTATGTGTGACTATAGACGAGTTTTGGGTTGGTGAATGGATTTCTTGGCCAATTATACGTACGACTTGGAACTATAAGCAACTACAAGCAGATTCAGCGCCACCACTGATCTCCACAATTCACAGATCATCACAGCACCCGCTGTTTTCCTGCTTGCTGTGTCTTCACCAACCGTTGTCTGGCAGCGGCTTCTAACATATTCTTCAGCTTCCCGGCTGGCCACCTTCTCACGACTGACTCTCAACTGAGTCTAAGTCTTATGTTACGACCGACGGTCAGTCGGCCGGTCTGTCTTGGAATAAGCACCCATCTGGGGCCTACGACCAGATTTTTATTACTGTCACACAGTTGCAGGTTTGTTGATGTCGGACGCTCTCTCTCACTGATGAGAGGACGGATCTGTCTTCTACAATTGCTGCTGGCCCTCGCCATTGCAGTTATTCTCGGATCTGAGTCCCGTGAGACTCGCGACCATCTTTTACTGTCTCAGATTCGAGACTTCCCTTTTCGTCGCCTCCTACGACTCACATGGTCACGGTGGAGGTATTCGACCCAGCCTCCACACGGGATTGATTCTCAACTCAAACCTCGTCTCGCTTATGACCTCTCGGCACGGACAACGAAGGAATCACCTTTCTTTCATTGTTGTAATCGCACTTTTGCATTATTAAGAATCTGCTGCCTAACAATGGGAACGTGTTTACTGAGCCATTGCCAAGCAACGGCCCTCGTATATCCGCCCATCTCGCTGTCGTTGCATAATCATGGCTAAACACGCTACATTATCGATAGTACCGTTCCCGGGGCGGGATGGCGACCCGCAATGGGTTGGGCGGCCCAGAAATGGGCAGAGGCAGAATATTTTTCTGTTCTGCAGCATCCAATTCGGCTGTGTCCCACCCAATGTGCTATCCAGTGGGTACCGAGAACTGTTTCCCCAGGGCCAAACAACTCGCCTCCATCCTGTGTAGAGATTAAGAATGCATGGGAATATACCTTCAATCCCCCCATATTTTTATAGTGTGTTGCCTAATCAGTAAAGTACAGGGACAACTTTGCCTTTACCTTACCAATGGAGTACTCATACGGGTTGCTCTAAAGATTTTCCTTGGCGCTTTATGCGTCCGTCAGACTGGGAGACCGACTTTCACACCCGTATAAGTTCTAAATGCCTACCTTAATGTAGAATTTGAGGTTCTAAGAGTCGTAGTTACGGAGCGTAATATCTTCCCGTGGGATATGCTTGCTACCTGCTTAACGCTGGTTTCTTGCTTGGCTTATTCTTCGCCCTGAAGGTGAAGGGTACATGTTTCCCCGAAACGTCGGGTCACTTTCAGCGGACTACACGATGTTATATCCCAGAAGATAGAACTGTTCAGTCACCTTATTCATTGTTGACAGAGAGCAAATTTCACACCCGTATAACAGTTACATCAGCAGAAGGCCACGTGTGTGTACTGTATGTGTCTATGTATGCATGACTTACTGTTTCAGGTATATCCGAAACGCGATATCACCAATATCGTAGAGGCGAGTCACTACCAGAAGGTGTCCAACTGGTGCAAAGTGGGCCACAAGAAATGCAAGGGCTCGCACTCGGAGTGGGTGAAGCCGTACCGCTGCCTGGGTGAGTTGCAGCCCCTACTTTCTTTCTGGGAGCCGTGGTAGCTGAGTCGGTATAGGGACCGCCTGCAAGCTTAACGGCCGACGGGTGGCAGTTCGAGTCCCTGTACGATAAAGATATTTCTTCTCTCCACGTCGTCCAGACCAACACTTAGGCCTACACAGCCTCCTATCCGATGGGTACCGGGGGGTCTATTCCCTTAGGGTAAAGCGGTCGGGAAGTGAAGCTGACCACTCACCAGTTAGTGCCGAGGCAAAAAATACACGAGTTAATGTGCTACAAGCCGGAAGGTCGCGGGTTTCATTCCCGATGACGTCATTGGATTTTTCAATTTACCTGAGCCTTCTAGCCTCACCATGACATTGGGGTCGACTCAGCATCTAACAGAAATGAGCACCAGGAACCTTCCTGGGGTCTAAAGGTCGGCCAGTACGTATGACTGACAACCTCACCGCCATCTATGAACCGATTGTCTAGAAAATATAGGAGCCTTGACGTATAATAACGTTATGGCCCTCCGCCCTCCTCCTTGCGTCTTCATGGCGTAATGCTTAATTGGTTAAGCACAGGGGCTTTGCCGTTCTTTACTGCATACTTTCTACTCCACTACTGCGTTCAGTAAATACATAGGGAGCGAACCATTCCGGTCTGTACATCATGACCGTGAGTGATGCTTTTCCTCCGTCTCACCGAACGACGGAATCATCCAGTTTATGAAATGCTGTGTTTGAAAGAAACCGAAGGTAATAGACTACGTTGAAAATAATAATCATAGTTATTATGACACAGAAAATTTTAGACTTAACCCGCATCTGGTTTCTCACCCATAATAAGAACATACTGGGCACACACAAACAGCAAGGTGATCTCATAAGCCTCAAAATTCTAATTACGTAGATAGGGGGTACACGGACAGATGGACAGACACAGACAAGATGAGCTCACAGCCTCCTTTTATTTTTTTTTTCAAAATAAAGAATGTGGGCCAATAACAGGTAAAATTAAACTTTTCTGTAATTTAATCATAGCATTTTTAGGTAATAAGGTAAAAAGAAGTGGGCTGTCTTGTCTTGATAACAGTAGCCCCCCTACTGCAACATTGCGACCCTGTTCGCGCCATCATGAGGCCACATTTGAAGGCCATCTTGTTTCTGTCGTCCCCATAAGCTTTGCGGCAAAGGAAATGAATCTGCAGAATCAGTTCGTCGTTTTGGAGGCAGTTGGCAGGTTACAAAGGGTGCCCTTCGTGCAGGTGACGACAGTATTGATCTGAATACAGACAGTCGCGTTGTAATTTGAAATGCAAGAAACGGATATTTACGATATTTTAGCGTGCAGACCCATTACTGTGCGACGACCGCTAGATAGGAAAATATACCAGACCCTTTTCTGGGCAACGCCTCGTTAAACACGTTTCTGCAGCAATAGACACGAACACAGCAGTAGAAGAGCTATGTTTCCTATGTGGTCCGTGCTGAAATGTTGTAAGCAAGGGACGAGTTTAGAGCTTAGATACTTCTGTACGGGAGTCTGTGAAGAGAAAATTTGAGCCCGGAGGCAGAGGAATAGCCATTGTTGGAGCCTCTGCCAGGAAACGTCTAGTAACGGACCGAGAACACTAGACTGTGTGCTCTGGTGAACTGTAAAGTGTGGAAATAGCAATAGTGTTACAGGTATTTGTAGTTACGACGTGTAAGAACTCAATAAATCTATTCACAAATCCAAACCCCGTCTATAGTCACACTAAAAAACGTAAAAATATATTTGTTGCCACAGCAGTGTTCGTTAGCTTTGTTAAAGATTGATTTATATCTGCAGCTTACGTAGGAAATTACAGCAGGCCTAGGCACGGCAGTGTGTGCTGGTTTATCCTTACGTCGTGTCCATGGAAACCAAATGAAAATCTAATCTCATTTAATTACGAGCAGAGCTACAAGATGCCAGCAATAGATGGCAGTGGCTTCAGTCGGTATTACAGCATTGACCTTGAACCGTTATTTACCCGGACTGTAACCAGTCCGAAATTTCAGGAGAGGGAAAGGGGGAGGAGTTCATTCACTTGTTGTTGTGGGAAATACACGCACAAATCGAGAGCTATGCTGAGTCTAACAATTACAATAATATAATAACGAAATAAATATACATTTAACAATAATAAAGAAAAAAACATATGATATGAATACAAGAAATGATATTACAAGAAATCTAGCATGACCCACTCCGGTCATTCAAGCCAATACCTTTCTCATGGGGCACCGCCCATTTAATTTCACAAACGAAGAAAAGAGACAAAAAATAATAATACTCACATGTGTATACGTAGTCACAGGGTACCCATACGTATATATTTATAAAAAACACCTTTGCCTCGCCATTGCTCCATAGCTCAGCAAAGGGGCCCTCTCCCGGGAAACACCGCGCTGACTTCCAAAACTAAATTTAATTTTGAAAAAAAAAGGAAACCAAACAGAAATTTCTAAGAGCAGGGACAACCACCCTGCACGACCGCCACTCAGGGAAAGAGAGCGATCGTTCGTGTCATCTTGCCACGACAAGAGGAGGAGGAAGGAAAAAAGAAGGGGAGGGTCACGTGACATCTTTAAAAAGAACATTACAAGAAATATATGAGCACTGGCTGTGGTTGACTGCAATTCCACGACGCCTTTCACGGGGCGAACCATTTGAATCGTCTTCAGACGGTTCAACCTTTGCTGTGAAAGGTTTGTTGTTGTTGTTGTTGTTGTTATTTTATTATTATCACTGTTTTATATTCGTGTCGACTCTAATTGACCCCTAGCTGTTAAGTTCAAAAAGGCCAAGTCCCTGTCATTAACGAATTAAGCACTACGCCTTGAAGGCGCATGAGGGAGTGGATATATAGATCCGCTTTTTTCTTTATCTCGGCACTAGTTAGAGGTGAGTGTTCTGCTTCACGCCCCGTCCGCTTTACCCCCAAGGAAGGAGCCCCTGGTATCCATTGGATAGGAGGCTGAGTGGGCCTCAAAGCCGGTCTGGACGACATGGAGATGAGAAAATTCTTGACCCTACCCGGACTCGAACTCCGACCCCTCGGTCGTCCAAACCGTATCCAGTCTCTGTACCTGCTGAGGTATCCAGGCTCCGGAAGTCCAACACGTACATCAATTAATAATAATATTAACATATAACATTATGTTATTTTGTCTATTTGTAAATCTGTCTTTCCAGAACTTTTCAAGTTCGCAGTGTGCATATTCAGTAAAACTGATTTCAGAGTATCCGTCAAGAGTAGATTAACGAAGGGTAATCTTTGGAAACAGTAACTATAGAAAAGAATTGTGAGCATTTCCTGCGAAGAAGTATCAGCAATGTTTACTGTTTAAAATTAATGAGGAAGACTGAGATTTCCGAGTGACTTCTTATAGAGAATTATTTACAAGGCTTATGGAGCTGTACAGTGAACTCAGGTCTGTTTTGGTCGCGCCCCATCAACGCCTCTGATATCGCGTAGTTAAACGTTTGTGACATGTCTTTCTAGTTTAAGTCATTTGTATTAAATAGCATGTGATATCAGTTACGAATTGACCCTTTCAAGGCTGAACTGTCTCTAAATGGTATACATAAATTCAGTCCGTACCTCACAGGAAACACATTACGTCTCGTTACAAATCCCAACCGGTTAATGCTGTTTACTGTGAGAGCCATACGAACACACAAGTGTACTGTGTGGGGTAGAATGCAGGGTTGTATGTTAAAGCGGGTGGTACCCATAATAACCACTGGACTTCAGTGAGTTAATGGAGCTCCCCATCTCCGTCCGTTATCAATTTGATGGAAATTCGTTCAAGAGTTCTGTCTGCTGGGATATACTGCCGTGTAGTCCGGTTAAATTCAGCCGACTTAGTTGCATGCTTAGCTTACTCTTCGACCCTGAAGATCGAGGCGATATGTTCTTTCGAAATGTCACGTGACGGTTCGTAGAACTAACTTCGTTATGTCCCAGAAATCAACTCGTAATAGCTACCCCTGTGAGAACCTAAATCCAACAAGTCCCTTCAGTTCCTTGGGGAATTAAACATACGGACACACAGCCATTACGAGGTGTATCGGAAAGTTCCCGGACTAGGTCAGAAAAGAAATGCTGGCTTAACTTGCTCAATTTTGGCTGTCATCTCCTTCAAATAGTCTCATTTGGAACGTACACAGCGATCCAGTTGCTTTTTCCACGCTTCAAAAGTACCATTGAAGTCATTTTCTTTAATGCTGTCGAGTACCGCTTCCAGTTCCCAGTTCCCTTTGGATGTCACACACTGTTTCAAAACGTCGTACCTTCAGTTTCATTTTCAATTTTGGAGACAGCGAAATCACAGCAGGCTAACTCCGGCCAGTAGGGAGGACGAGGAACGATAACTATGTTGATGTTAGTCACAAACTGTGGTTTTCAGGGACGTGTGAGCGGGCGCGTTTTCACGATGAAGGAGCAATGTGGCGCATGTTCAAATTTTCGATTAAGATCTCCTGGCAAACTCCATAACTGACACCAACCGTGTCTGCGAGCTCATGGATTGTTCAGCGACGGTCTTCGTGGACGAGTTCTTGGCATTTTTCAACATCTTTCGTTTTGCCTGTGCTCGGTCGCCCTGGGCGTTCATCTTCAACTGACACTCGACCTGCCTTGAAACGTGAATGTCATTCAAAAATGTTCTCCAAAAGCCTCACGTAGGTATTTCAGGGGTTTCAGTAGCGGATTTACCGAGCTTCACGCAAAACTTGATGAAGACACTTTGCTCTATTTTTCCATCCATCGCAGAAAAACGCAGCGTGAAATCGTAAAAACACTCGCGTAAAAACAATGCATGTTCACAGCATGGTGTCACGTGTCAGACTGATTCAATAGGCTTGCTGAAGTGTGGCCTTGGCCTCCCATTTCGTCTTCTTTCACCGAGGTAGTTAAAACAATAACAACCCGGGAACTTTCCGATACCACCTCTTATTGTGCGTTAATTTTATATGCCTTGTACGAAGAACGCATAAAATAGATTTAATTATTGATGCCATCTAAAGGGAACAAGACTCCCCGTCGGTAGCATTCATGCATCATTGAATCTGATTAAGAATTACACAGACCTTGCATATGAAACACATATGCTTTGTTTGCACACAGGCTCCCCCAACGGGTCTGCTGCTTGCTCTCTAATGGAACAGGGAAACGCAGATTATAGCTCTGAGGCCTGCAGGTTTCGTTCCTCTAACAGTCACGCAAGTGACAGGTGGCACGGCTTGTTTAATGGCGTGCTATTCTCGACGCCGAATAGGTCAGATTAGGTGAATGAAGATGGTAAAGGGGGAAAAGTGATAATTCATCATGTAAACCAGAAACCCTTTCGTTTGAAACAAGTATGCAAATGTCAGTTATGATAAATTTATTTTGAGAACAGGCCGCCTCTGTGGTCTAGTGGTCAGAGTTCCTGACTACAGATGCAGAGGCTCCGGGTTCGATTCCTGGTGCTACCACATTTTCTGAGAAGTAGTGTGTCTGGAACGGGGCCCACTCAGCCTCGTGAGAATAATTGAAGATCTATTTGAAGAGAATAGCGGCGGCTCCGTTCTAGAAAACCGAGATTAACGACCGTGGGGATTCGCTGCGCTGACCACGCGACACGCTCTATCCCCAAAAGTTGGCCCCAACTTCGTCGACAAACGGCGGTCGCTCAGTCGGTGTAGTTCGCTTGCGGACTCAAGCCTCGGATTTTGTTTTGTTTGAACCCTATTAATATGGACTCAAGAAGGGCAAAATAACAGGAGGCTGGAGGAAATCAAATAATGAGGAGATTCATAACTTGTTCACCTCGCCAGATAGTACCAGAATTGCCAACTTAAGGAGGATGAGATGGGCACAGTATGTGGAGTCCCATAGGGTTGTGGGACTTCGAGGCTTCCACATCTTCTAGACAATCGGCCCACAGATGACGGTAAGATTGCCTGCCTTACGTGCGGCCGCTCTTTACCCCCCAGGAAGATTCATGGTACTCATTTATGTTAGAACCTGAGCCTACCCCTGGGCCATAGTGGAAGGATTAGGTAAATTGAAAAAATCCAATTAAACCGG
Source organism: Cryptotermes secundus (assembly GCF_002891405.2). Classification (NCBI taxonomy): domain Eukaryota; kingdom Metazoa; phylum Arthropoda; class Insecta; order Blattodea; family Kalotermitidae; genus Cryptotermes; species Cryptotermes secundus. The sequence continues at coordinate 4,947,436 of NW_019743656.1, forward strand.
AAATCGAACCCGCGACTTTCCGGCTTGTAGCATAGTGCGTCAACAAGCTGCGCTACCGCGTGCCCCTCAGGGCATGTAGTACGCACGGGAAGGAAGATGAGCGAGTACAGGGTTTCCGTAGGAACGTCTGAAGGAAAGAGTCCACTAGGAAGACGTAAACGTAATGAATGAATATATAAGGGGTGGGCCTTCTCGGACCTTGCACCGCGACCTACAGTGGTCTATTGTGCTTCCCTTTTTGATTATCCTCTCAGCAATTCATTCGAAGCGCAGGATTTTGTACGTGGGGGCGTCGAAGTAGTCACTTGATTACATAAACTATTGACCCAAGTGACGTAATCCNCTCCGGGTTCGATTCCTGGTGCTACCACATTTTCTGAGAAGTAGTGTGTCTGGAACGGGGCCCACTCAGCCTCGTGAGAATAATTGAAGATCTATTTGAAGAGAATAGCGGCGGCTCCGTTCTAGAAAACCGAGATTAACGACCGTGGGGATTCGCTGCGCTGACCACGCGACACGCTCTATCCCCAAAAGTTGGCCCCAACTTCGTCGACAAACGGCGGTCGCTCAGTCGGTGTAGTTCGCTTGCGGACTCAAGCCTCGGATTTTGTTTTGTTTGAACCCTATTAATATGGACTCAAGAAGGGCAAAATAACAGGAGGCTGGAGGAAATCAAATAATGAGGAGATTCATAACTTGTTCACCTCGCCAGATAGTACCAGAATTGCCAACTTAAGGAGGATGAGATGGGCACAGTATGTGGAGTCCCATAGGGTTGTGGGACTTCGAGGCTTCCACATCTTCTAGACAATCGGCCCACAGATGACGGTAAGATTGCCTGCCTTACGTGCGGCCGCTCTTTACCCCCCAGGAAGATTCATGGTACTCATTTATGTTAGAACCTGAGCCTACCCCTGGGCCATAGTGGAAGGATTAGGTAAATTGAAAAAATCCAATTAAACCGGAAATCGAACCCGCGACTTTCCGGCTTGTAGCATAGTGCGTCAACAAGCTGCGCTACCGCGTGCCCCTCAGGGCATGTAGTACGCACGGGAAGGAAGATGAGCGAGTACAGGGTTTCCGTAGGAACGTCTGAAGGAAAGAGTCCACTAGGAAGACGTAAACGTAATGAATGAATATATAAGGGGTGGGCCTTCTCGGACCTTGCACCGCGACCTACAGTGGTCTATTGTGCTTCCCTTTTTGATTATCCTCTCAGCAATTCATTCGAAGCGCAGGATTTTGTACGTGGGGGCGTCGAAGTAGTCACTTGATTACATAAACTATTGACCCAAGTGACGTAATCCTAAATAAGCTAAGGCCTCACATTGACACAGGATATTTGTGGCTGTTTCATTTTCCTCTTGACACCCCTCACATGTGGGACCGTTACTTAGTCCCAGTTTGAAGAGGTGTCCTTTAAGGTGACNAATAATTGAAGATCTATTTGAAGAGAATAGCGGCGGCTCCGTTCTAGAAAACCGAGATTAACGACCGTGGGGATTCGCTGCGCTGACCACGCGACACNCTTTTAGCAGAGGTTCCTCGTATTAGTCCCTTTGCTTGCCTGAGTCCAGTCAGGGATCCCCAGTATTTCTTGTGCTTCATATTTGTCCAGTCCCTGATTGCCTGTCTGGCAACTCCTATAGAGATGCCACAGGCTGGTTCAGGTCCTATGAACGGATGTTCAGCTCCAATCTTAGCTAATTGATTTGCTGTTTCGTTTCCAGCAATACCCTCATGCCCTGGCACCCATATCAGTTGTACCCTGTTATGTTTCGCCAGTTCCATGAGGGTTTGGTGGCAATCCCAGAAGACGTAAACGTAGACGCGAGGATATTAAAATGGATCTTAGAGAAATAGAATTGGGTGGTATGGACTGGACAGGTACTAGCTGCGGGCGTTGTGAACACTGTACTGAAACTTTGGGTTCCATAAAATGCTGGGAAGTTCTTGGATGGCTGAGCAACTGTTGGCTGCTCAAGAAGGGTACGATTTACGAAGCTCCTTAGTATTCATATTTCTCCATCTCTTTGTTACTTCTTCGCTGGTATGTCCAGGTATTTTCTTCGGCGCCCTCTCTCAGACACATTCAATCTATTCTTTCCTATTCGTCGTCTCTCAGTATTGAACATGAATGTTACTAAGGGCTGTAAAATTCCCTATCAGGTGATTAGATTTGTCAATTGACCTAATCCTTCCAGCCGCACTGTGGCCCTGGTGTCGACTCAGCCTATAACAGAAATGAGTACCAGGAATCTTCATGAGGGTAAGGGGCGGCTTGCGCGTAAGGCTGACAATCTGACCGCCAACTGTGACCTGATTGTCTACAAAATGTGGGAACCTCGACGTGTAACAACCCCTAAGGGGCTCCACGGCCTGTTACAAGGATAGCTTTACCTCTTTTTTATATAATTACTAAGCTAATTTAGGCGGAAATGTTCTCATTTTTAGATGTTTATTCAGTTCTGTGTTTGGATAAGGTAAGGATGTGGAGCTTTCTTTGCTTGGACTGATGAGCATCGCAAAACCTCAATAAGAATAATTAACAAAGTTAATAGAAAGTCCGTCGAGTGTAACAATTTGTAGGTCACTTCTTTATCACTTCTGCCTTACATGTTTCGGTTTGACACAACCATCATCAGAGGCACTTACTACAATTATGAAAACACTGTCGTTGTTTATGATGTTCACAGTTATGTTTGTTGTGTGGACGCTGCTACAATATGTTGACGTGTAAAAGCACAACACTTGCTAGGATAGTTGAGTACACTATCAATTCTCACTTTCCATCCGAAACTGTTTTTAAGTTAAAACGCTAATGTTAAAATATTTAAAACATTTGATGTAAAATGCTAAGCT
>NW_019743656.1:4950612-4972066 GCF_002891405.2 Cryptotermes secundus
AAAAAAAAATCGTGTGTGAAATCGAACTTGGCCCCCCCCCCCCCGGATACGAAACAGTAGTTAACATTTTTGGCCTATTTCCCTTATTTTGTGAAAATAAAACGTGGCTTATGAGATCACCTTGCTGCATGTGTGTCCCCCCCCCTAATATTTTACGCTTGTGAGATCACCCTGTTACCATTTTGTGTGTCTTCCCTAATTGTTTAGGCTTGTGAGATCACCTTGTTATCAGTTAATGTGTCCTCCCTAATTGTTTAGTCTTGTGAGATCACCTTGTTACCGTTTTATATGTCCTCCCTAATTTTTTAGGCTTGTGAGATCACCTTGTTATCAGTTAATGTGTCCTCCCTAATTGTTTAGTCTTGTGAGATCACCTTGTTACCGTTTTATATGTCCTCCCTAATTTTTTAGGCTTGTGAGATCACCTTGTTACCATTTTATGTGCCCCCCCCTAATTTTTTAGGCTTGTGAGACCACCTTGTTAACAGTTCATGTATCCCCTCTAATTATTAGGCTTGTGAGATCACCTTGTTACCATTTTATATGTCCCCCCTAATTTTTTAGGCTTGTGAGATCACATTACCATGTTATGTGTCCCAGACTGAGAACGTCTGGGAGCGGCGTAGAGGAGAATATTCGGATGTAAAAGGGATTAAATAACAGGAGACTGGGGAAGCCTGCGTAATGAGGGACTTCATAATTCGTACACTTCACTAAATATTATTAGGGCGTTGAAAACAAGGGAAACGAGATGGGCGGTGTATGTAGCATACACGAAACCCGTTTCAAAATAAAGTCAGATGTTTCTAAACGACCACGAAACCACAAGCTCTCTCTCTCTCTCTTCATGTTAGAGTCCATCATTGAGCAGCGACAGGTGTATTGCGTCTGGGAACTTGTGCACAAATTACACATTATCTCTCGGTCTGCACATATGGCAGACCCCCTCATGCGGTCGCCCTTTGTCTTCATTGCTGCACTGTGACGACAGCCGGGACTGCATAGTCTCCGGAATGCTGGACACGCTGAGCATTGCATAAAAAGTTCTGGGGAGAACTAGTCGCTGCTGGGCCTCGCCAGCACAGTCAGTTTTGGTTTCGAGTCCCGTCGGAACCCCAGGACCATGTTTCTGTTCTTTTCAAGAATTTTGCGTGTTTTGAAATGGGGCTTCCTCTTCAACGACAGGAGGATCTGACTGCTACTGGTCACTCCCCCTCTACTGGGGATGTCTGCCTTCCTTTCACGACATGTTGAGTATTTGATACGAGACGGCCCTCATATAAAACACCACGTTCAGCAGTTTTTTCTGACGTTACATGTGTATTCGTTGGACCGCGTCTGTGGTCTAGTGGTCAGAGTTCCTTCCTACAGATCCAGAGGTCCGGGTTCGATTCCCGGCGCTACCAGATTTCCTGAGAAGTAGTTGATTTGGAACGGGGTCCACTCAGTCTCGTGAGGGTAACTGAGGAGCTATTTCAAGGAAATAGCGGCTCCGGTGTAGAAAACCGAGATTAACGGCCTTGGGGATCCGTTGCGCAGACCCCGCGACACCCTATATCCGCTAAAGTTGGCAATAACTTCGCCGACAAGCTGCAGTCACTTGGTCAGTATAGTTCGCTTGCGGACTATAGCCATGGAGTTTAGTTTAGTGTATTCGTTGCCGCGGAACCTGTTTACCGAGCCATTGACTAGTGGCAACCGTCTATACTGGCTCTACTATTCCGACTTGTTGGGGGACGGGGGACGGGTCACACAGACAGCAAAGTGATATCACAAGATTTTTTTTTTCAAAATGAAGAAAGTAAAGAAGAAATTGGAGTCGTCAAAAATGTCACGACGTTGCCTTAAGAGACTTCATAACATTTGTGACTGATTCTTGCATTGCCCCGTTTGGAAGGGAGAGACGCCTGATCTTGTGGTGGAACCTTAATGCGGGACGGGCGCTCCGCTCCATCTAGTTTCGAGTTAAAAAATGGTGGAGCTATACCTCCACTCCTCCATACGTCCTCATGGCATGGTTCTTAGTTAATTCAGAACAGGGGCAGCTTTGAAGAGTACCATCTGCTGGGATATAACGCCGTGTAGTACCTTAAAAGTCCACTGACGTTTCGGAAGAACATATCGCTTCAGGGTCGAATTGGCCAAGCAAGGGTAGCAGCGTGAAAGCAGGTGGCAAGCAGAGTAATCGGCTAGCCGGAACTTTCGAATTATGTAGGAAGCGGGAGGGAACTGGAAGCCCGTGGCAGGATGGTACTGATGGGCTCTCACATGAAGACGGGAGCTGAAATCCGAAATATTCGGCCAGCCGATTACTGTGCTTGCCACCTGCTTTCACGCTGCTACCCTTGCTTGGCCAATTCGGCCCTGAAGACGGAAGCGATATGTTCCTCCGAAACATCGGTTGACTTTTTCAACGGACTACACGGCGTTATATCCCATAAGACATCACTTTTCATAACCACCGATGTGAGAACCTCGTATCATACATAGGAACATCTTTACATGTTTTTAACCTCAAGGCTAATGCAGGTGTAGTAATCGATAGGCCACGACCACTTCTTTCCTAATTTTTTCCCGTTCATTATTCGGCAGTACCACCATTCGACACTATACCGTGTCACACACCGGCGTCACCGTGCAGTAATCCACGAGAGGGAGGGGGCGGCGTGTGCTAATTAATTACAATGTGACGTATGCATGTTGCAAAGGACACGTTCTAGCAAAACAGGTGCGGCCCTGATTGTCACGTGCAGGCCGCAGTTAATCCATCGCGCACACAGCGGATATTCTCGCGGTGAATTCAGTCGTAATATGAAGGCTGTGGTGTGAGTGCATCAGTGCTCCAAGTTCCGGTATCGTCCGCATCGCGGTAGCGCTGTACACCATGTTCGGGAAGTGCTCGTTGCGATTCTCGACCGGGACAAAGGTTATACTGACTTAGGGTTTTCTTGGTTTTCCTCAGTTCCTCCAGCCAAACAGTGGGGCTCATCCCTTAGCAAATCCTTTCCAATTCATTGTTTATTAATCAGCCTACCATCTGCGCTGTAAAATCATGACTATTTGCAATGTGACTGATAACTCAGCCTCTAACAGCAGTGAGTATCAGGAATCTTTCTAGAGGTAAACGGCGGCCGGCCTGCACGTAAGGCTGACTACCTCACCGCCATCTGTGAGCCGATTGTCTAGAAAATGTGGAAGCCTCGACTTCTCACAACACGGTGGGCCTCCGCGGCCTGTTACAGGGATAGCTTTACCCTTTTTTAACCCACAAATCGCCCAACAATCAAACAGCCGCATTGTGGCCCAGTCGTCCCTTCAGAGGTCTTCCCCGGTTCCTTTACCCAGGCGGTTCACCATTCCTTTCTATTTCTTTTTATTCTTCGGCGTGTTGAATTCAACTGATTTTGTATTTCGCTATGTCATCCAATATGGGCTCTGTCTCTTTTAACATGTCTTCAGTTCCCGCTGTACCTTTTGTCGATAGATTGGCTGACTATGGGCTAAGCGGCCTATGAATTTCAGTTAGATTCTTGATAGGGGCAAGAGTAGCATTCTGTCTTCTCCGCAGCCTCCAGTCTGACCCTACACAGTGTCTTATCCAGATGGTAACGGTGGCGTTTTCCCTTCAGTACAGCGGCAGGGGAGTGAAGCTGACCACTCACCTCAATCTAGTGCCGAGGTTGAGAATGCATGGAACTACATCTCCACTCCCCCGTACGTCTACGTGTTGTAGTGCGTAATTAAATACGCGGATAACTTCATATTGTAGAATGTTTCTTGGCGACCAAGGAGGTCGATGCGTAAAGTCTGGCTCTAGACTTATGGTACTCTGTTCGAATCCCAGCTAAGACATGTACTATCCTCATAGGTATTTCATTGTTTCCGCAGCCCCTTCAGGCAAATACCAAGACAGTGCCCCGTTTATGCCGCTACTGCTTCCTTCCAGATCATTTTTGATTCATCATTCATAAAGCGTGTTATCCGAAGGTACGCAGTCCTTGCTTTGAAGGATTAGACTGTCTGACCTCTACCCATTCAGAAAGTTCATCTGGAACTATGAATCATGCACTCTTTGGACGGGGGACCAGCCCATCGCAAGGCCTCCTGCCTACACCAGCACAAACAAAAAAACGCACATATCCATTCCTCGAGAGGGATTCGAACCCGCGATCCGAGTGTTCGATCGAGTGAAGACATTTCGAGTCTTAGACCACAGGGACACTGAGTTCGGCGTGTGTAGTCTGGATGCAGAAAATGCTTGGTTAATTAATCCACAAAATTGTCGATATAAGATCACTTGTGCTGTGTTTGTGAGGTAGACACGTGCTGTTGTTGCTCCAAGGAGGTGTGTTGCTGCGCTCAGGCAGTTGGCTTACAAGAGGGGATTACAATTTGGGCAGGACCGTCGCAACAACACAGATATGACACATACAGAGACAAAAACAAAATCACGAGAATCGGTCTCCAAACTAATGCGTCAGACCGTGTGAAGGCGCCGTTAATGTGAGGCGTCGAACAACGCGGATGCTATAACAGACTGTCTGTGGCTCGACAGCCATTGGTTAGACCTCAGTTTCTCGCTCTTATAAACAGTCGGTAGGACTCCTTGGACAGGGGAGCAGCCCGTCGCAAGGCCTCATTCTACACACAGGACAACACAAAAACAGAATAAACGCACAGACATCTGTGCCTTGAATGGGATTCGAACCCACGATTCCAGCGTTCGAGCGAGCGAAGACAGTTCATGCTTTAGAACACGCGGTCACTGTGATCGGAGCTAAAACAAGCTGGAAATATGAAAGAAGTTATCCACGTAGTTGATTAAGCACCATATCACGGAGACGTGTAGGGAGTAGAGGTAGAGCATCACGCATTGCCAACCTCGGTACTGGGTACAGGTTGTGTTCACTTTGAAGTCGCGACAGCTTTACCGTCGAGAAATGAGTTGCGGTACCGATTAGACCCCCAGATCCTGTCTCGACACTGTGTGGATGAGAGAATCTCTCTTATGCCGGGAGTCATACCCCGGTTCTTCGGGCGCCCAGGGTTTAGTGACTATAGCGACTAATCTGTTTCTATTATATCGTCTGTTGTACAGAAAACGTAACTTAGGTATTTTTATGTAAGATTTGAGGCTTTCACGGCGGTGACTATGAAGAAAGCAGTCTTCTGGGATTTGGCACCGTGGTTTCGGAGGAACGTATCGCCTCCATCTTCAGGGTAGAAAAAAAATATAAGAAATCTGCAAGCAAAGAGACCGTGAGAACCGGTAAAAGCAGACTGTTCTTTGAAGACTGGCTTTCGTTGCTTGCCTCTTCGTGGTGCTGCCAATACCGTCACAGGCATTCTTCCCGTGCGGGGTGGCAAAGGAGTTCCATTCTGCTTCAAGTCCGAAGTCTTCATAGTGATGACATAAATTGGAAAGATTCTTTTTGTTTTTATATTGGCCTCCAGCGCCATCACTGAAATAAATATCTTTCCTGACTGAAGGCACATTTTCTTTTATATCGGCGATAAGAAATTCTTGGAACACATAAACTGTGGCTCTATAGTGCTTTACTTTATCACTGATTATACACAAGCTTCGGCATTCTGTTATACTGTTCGCCCTGTAGTAATACACATAAGGGTGAAGTGCAGCCTGTTGATTTACCCAGTGGAAACTTTGAATCTCCTCTTGAACGAGAAATGGACAATTTTCTACAAAATCTGTAAAATTCGAAGTGCCCACAACTTCGCTACTAGTTGAACATCCAAGTTGTAATTTTAACTCTAACTTACTCTAAAATAGAGTATTATTTGCTATGAATTTCAAATTTTTCGGAGCTTCTTCACCGGAGATATGAGATGTTAAAAATGGCCGATTATGGGCCCAGAGCAAAGTTTGGAAGCTCCTGGAAAATTTTGGAAAATAGGTACGGGGTTCAAAACTACGTGATTATATTCCTCATGTAGGTAACAACAAAGGGTAGAAACCACAGATCTGATACTTTCCCCCTCCCATTGGTTTCTGAAGGTGACAAATAGCGTTTTTCCCAAAATCAGTAGGTAAGCTTAATTACACCTAGAGGAAGTGAGTTGAGTAAAAACTTATTTGTGGTCCATATCATGAGGAAGAAATTGGTTTTTCATTGGAGTCTCTAGCTTCAATAGTTATCGAGATACAGAAGATGACGCAAACCTTCATTTGAGCCGAAAACGCGTTTTTTCGCATTATAAAAAGGGCTATACCGAGAGAACCGAGCGGATTACAATTTCTTTTTAAATATTTTTGAAACGTGAAAATATGTAGAAATAAGTATACAAGATACGATTTTTTTTTAAATGGTGAGCGACCTCTCTGGATGACTTCACATGGAATGATCCGTAGATAAAACCTTGTTAGATGTCGGCATTAAACATGAGAATGAGTGTCTGCAAAAGTTCGCATTTTATAGTATCACTGTGTATAATACGAGGACATCACTGCGATTGGGTGTTGGGGGACGAAGTATCGTAGTTGGTTGAGGCACTATGCTACAAGCCGGAAGGTCGCGGTTTCGATTTCCAGTGAAGTCATCGGATTTTTCAGTTGAGTTAATCCTTCCAGCCGCACTGCGGCGCTGGGATCGACTCAGCCTCTAACAGAAATGAGTACCAGGAATCTTCCTGGGGGTAAAGGACGCCCGGTGCGTAAGGCTGACAGTCTGACCGCCATCGGTGAGGCGATTGTCTAGAAAATATGGTAGCCTCGACGTTACAATCCTATGGCACTCCACGACTTGTTACAGGGATAGATTTACCTATTTACTGCGGTTAGGGGTTCGAATACTGACCGAGACATGAATGTATGCCACTTTCTCATTTGTTCTGTCGCCCTCTCTATACAGCGGCCTTGCGATGGCCTATCGCAATCCCAAGAGTCCTGTTACATGTCCAAGGGGTTCTTTTCTGTTTCACAATTCTGAATTGGGCCGAACGGATTAGTTTAGCGGTGACCCTCTGAGCCGCTTGTTGGGCCATGCTTCGTTCGAATCTTGCCCAGGGCTTCGACTGTCCTGATTTGAGTTCATCATGGTTTTGCTCAGCCCCTCAAGGCATATTCCGGCTATTACATGGATTAGGGTACTACTGATTCCTTCCAGATCCTTTCCAATTCATTGTTCATCCCACCATTTGAACCCATATAATCCGTGATACTTCAAATATCGTTAAATGAAACATAAAACATCTTAATTCTCTATGAGGTCTTAGGGTCTAACACGTGACAGCTAAGAAGGCAGCAGTAGAAAAGGTAAAGTTGTCCCTGTGCTTAATTAATTGAGCACAAAGCCTTGAAGACGTGTGGGGGAGTGGAGGTATAGGTCCACCATTCTTCGCATCGGCAGTATATTGAGATGAGTGGTCAGCCTCACGCCCCTGCCTCATCCCCGGAGAAAGAGCCCCCGGTACCTGTTGTATAAAAGGCTGGGAGTCCTTCTGGACTCTCTGAATAAGAAAAATTTGTAGTCCCTGCTGGGAATCAAACCGCAGTTCCTCAGCTCGTAGTCCGTGACTGTACCGACTGAGCTACTCCTGCTCATAAGAAGAGAAATGGTATTTTTGCCCGTACGCAGATCGCATCACAAACGGATTGCAGGAAACGAATTTGTGGAGATTCGATGTGAATATTGCTGACTTCGGGTAAGTAGGTTCATTTGTAGTTCTGATAATGAACTTTAGGTTACATACGGCCATTGTGTGATTTAAATCAATATTCGATTTTGATGTTTCTTTAGGGCTTTATGTCCACAATGTTTTGCTTAATGGGATTAACAAAATCGTGGCCCTGCCCACGGTACTGACAACGGAGATGTAGCACGTATTCTTCCCTGTGGCGGTTTCTAAACCGTCGATCTCTCGATTGTCGGGTTTTCCAGAACGTGCTGCCTCCTCCCCAAATGGATAGACGTAAATGGTTTCATCAGCGAACTTTTTTTTGGTCGAAGTTTTGCTCGGAATATTGCCATATTTCATTGAATTGTAAGGCAGACATTGATAGTGATTGAAGTGTATTATTAATTTTGTTATCCATTAATATTTTGAAGACCGCCTCTGTGGTCTAGTGGTCAGAGTTCCTGGCTAGAGGTCCGGGTTCGATTCCCGGCGCTGCCAGATTTCCTGAGAAGTAGTGGGTCTGGAACGGGGTCCACTCAGCCTCGTGAGGATAATTGAGGAGCTATTCCGGATTCGTTGCGCTGACCACGCGACACCCTCTATCCGCTAAAGTTGGCACTAACTTCGCCGATAAACTGCGGTCGCTCGGTCGGTATAGTTCACTTGTGGACTCAAGCCACGGAGTTTTTATTAACATTTTGAAACAGAGAGAAAGTAAGGAAAAATTGCAGAAGAATGTGTAAAAGAGAACGTGACGGAAGAAGTATGTGGGCGATTTTGAGGGGAGCGAAGAGCATAATTTTCATAGAAGACTTCCAGTCTTTGCTCTCTCGTCCTTTTGAAGGGCAGTATAACAATGAAGAAATTGGAATGGCTAGAAACAGAAGCTCTGCTCCCCTCCTCTCTTCTAAGACGAGGCCCCATTTTAGAACACACGGAAGTCTTTGAAAGAACAGAAACGGGACCCGAAACCAAGATTGACTGTGCTGACGAGGGCAAGCAGCAGTTTGTCCGACCCGGCTAGAAGTAGTGGCTTCCTCTAAAATGCTATTTAAAAACAAACAAATTACTCGTAAAACGTGGAGAACTAATTTGGCCGTCGTTTTTTATGAGTGTGAAACTTGGTCCCTCACTTTAAGAGAAAACAGACCGAGGGTGTTTAAGAACGGGATGCTGAGGGGAATGTTTGGACCTAAAAGAGATAAAATAACATGGGACTGCAGACAATTGCCAGAGGAGGAGTTTCATAATTTGTAGTCTTCACTAAATACAGTGAACAAATCAAGGAAGATAAGATGGGCTTATATGTAACACGCCAGAAATGCATACAGATGTTGGTAGGAAAATCAGAAGGGAAGAGTCCAGTGGGAAGTCCTAAGCGTAGATAAGATTAACATTCAAGTGCATGTTAAAGAAATAGGATGAAAGGATAAGGATTGGATTTACCTGGCTCAGGATACAGACCAGTGTAGAGCTATTTTGAAGACGCCAATGAACTTTCCGATTCACTGAAATGCTGGGAATTTCTTGGGTAGATGGGCAACTGTTTGTGGATGAGGGCTTCGCTCCACGGAGTTAGTTGCTACCTCACAGAAAACACGCTCATCTCCGTAATAAAGACTGATTGGTTAACAGCGTCTAAGGAAATAGAAAGTTAAAGTTAAAATTGTCCCTGTGCGTAACTAATTACGCACTATGCCATGAAGGCATGTGGGAGTGAGTGTATAGATCCATATATTCTTGACTTCGACACTAGTTGTAGGTGAGTAGTCAGCTTCACTCCCCGGCCGCTTTATCCCCGGGGAATGACCCCCCCCCGTACACATTTGTTAAGGGGCTTGATGGGCCCCAGAACCGGTCTGAAATTCGTGGAGAAAAAAAATTCTTGACCCTACCGGGACTCGGAACTCTAATCCCTCGGCCGTCCAGCCCGTGGCCAGTCGCTATACCGACTGAGCTATCCCGGCACATGTCTAAGGAAATAATTTCTTTTTATTCTGGGAATCATTCGAAATAAATATTTGCAGTAGTGGGCAAAACGCAGAGATCTTTTAATGATAAAGTGGCTGGTACGCGTAGTAACCACTTGGCTTTAAAAGGCTAAAAAATAGACGAACATAACTGTGGTTCAAAATCGTTCCATAAAGCAAAATTCCTACCGCCATAATTAACAAACTGAAACAAATGTAACACGCCGCTCGGAAGCGAGCTATAACAGCACAGAGAAACCAAACTCCCCCCTCCCACACACGTTAATTAATGACTATAACCGCGCTGTAATTACTGTAAACGCTGCCGAGGAATGACCGCAATTCCTTTATTAAAACAAGATTTATTGTTTCAGATTATGTGTAGCTATGCTGCTTGAACACCAAGAGAGTCCCACTAATACATCCGTAAGCCTTGCGCGTTCGCGAGGGTTTCGCGACCATAATTTCACGGGAAAAAATTAGCGTGGCAAAACTTAGGGAATGAAAATGTAAATAGATCAAAATATAGACAGATATCTGTAAATAATAATATACTGTACATTATATATGTGTATTGTTGATGGTAACAGTATAATTCGGTTCAGTCCATTAAAGTGCTTGACAGCAGCTAAAAGCCAATTTGCAGGCAAGCGCTGGTAGTGGTACACTCATTAAGTTCGTGGACTTTTGTTTTTTCGCATCATATTACAAGATATTCACATACACTTACACAGATCCACATCGGCCCTCGAAATAGTTGCCGTTTGGTCGCTATGCAAGTCTGCCAACATTGGTATAGCTGCCGAAAACATTGCTGAAACATATTGGCAGGAAATTCCCGTACGGCGTCTCTTGCGACATTGACGACCTCCTCGGATGACAGAAATTTACGACCACGTAGCTTTGCTTTCAAGCGGTGAAAGAGAAAGAAATCGCACGGTGCGAGATCAGGTGAGTACGGAGGGTGTGGCAAAACGGTGACCTGTTGCCTTTCCAGTTCCTCTTGGACAAGAACAGGGCAATGTGCAAGGGCGTTGTCGTATAGCAACAGCCAATTCTTCATACGCCAAACGTTTCGCTAGGGGATTTGCCTAGTTTTTGGCAGAACGTGATATTTGTCCATTGTTCAAACTACTACATTTTCGATTTCCGCCACTTGCATTTAACTGCAGTTCACAATAGAGGCAGTAGTTGTTCTTACACTGTTTGCACTGCCTCTTGCTGTGACAAGAGACGAACTGACAGGGCATAATATCGTGCCTCAACCTATCCGCTAGGGTGCACTGCAACAACGCTATGCGGCCAGTTCACGAACTTATTGACAATGGTAGTATATGTCAGTGCCGTTGATATGGGTTCAGGTGCCATAGTATATATACCAGTAATATTTAACACACTTTTAGTGAATTAAATACATGTTAGTGTTCTTTTAAGAAAGGTGACTTTGTTGCATTCCAGGCGGAATATTTTACAATTTAAAAATGATATATACCAAGTTTCTTAAAGATTGGTTCAGGTGTTCGAACGTTAATAAGGGGGATTCCCAGACAGACACACTGACAGCAAGGTGATCTTATAAATAAAGTTAAGCTATCCCTGTAACAGGCGGTGGAGGTCGTAGGGTTGTGAGACGTCGAGGCTCCCACATTTTCTAGACAGTCGGATCACAGATGGCGGTGAGACTGTCAGCCTTATGCGCCGGCCGGCCTTTACCCCCAGGAAGATTCCTGGTACTCATTTCTGTTAGAGGCTGAGTAGACCTCAGGGCCATAATGCGGCTGGAAGTGATCTCAATGGGTATCGAACCCTCGACCATCCGGTTCGTAATATAGTGTCTCAAACAACTACACTACCGCGTGCCTCAATATAAATAATAATGCGAAGTCACTCAGAATCATCGATAAAGGGCGATTGAGGAGGGTTCTGGCTGGCCGTGAGAGAGGGTTTCGGTTGAGGGCCCCCGGTGATCGTCATTTGTTTTGCGGTTTCTGCAGTTCCGTTTGAATTTCAAGGTAGGAACGGGATCCAGCCTTAGTTCCCGAGTCACCTCGCCACTGCAGGAACTCGTAATACCGCATTGTCTATCAGCGGCGGTAGACCCGCGTATCTGCGAGGCGAAAGAGGCGTGGATGGTGCACGTTACGTGCATGGTGAGAGTGTGGAGTGTTCGCTATGGGTGAAGAGGGCACGGGGCCGCGTTACGTCGTATGCTAGCGGCAGACGTCCCGTTGTCGGTAACGTAAACTGTTAAAAGACTGGATAAAATGTACTATCCGTACTGTGAACTGAAGGCTGTCGCTCAAGCTGTTGCCATGTCCCCTCTGGTTGCAACCATCCGCCTTCAGAACTCACAGTACGGACAGCCTTTTCCTTCTGTCCATTTCCGTCCTCTGCAGGCCGGTCCCCATATTCTTAGACCTGCCGTGTATATTCCGCTGGAACAGTAGCTGGGCTGTAGTTGCCCTGTGCAAAGGAGCTCGACGCACTGTAACCAACGCCTTGCTATGACCCATACACCAAACAGGTTGGTCTAAATAAGGATTTGAGGTTCTTACACCGGTGAGTATGAATAATTCTGTCTTCTGGGAATATAACACTGTGTATTCCGTTGAACGTCAACCGATGTTTCGAAGGAACATGTCGCCTTCATCTTTAGGGCAGACTTGGCTTATTTTCCGCCACTGAAGATGTAGGCGACATATGACTCCGAAACATCGGTTGACTTTCAAAAGAATACAATGCATTATATCGAGATCTGTCTAAAGATAAAGCTCTTAGACTTCTTTTAGGAGGGTGCGGCGTTTGAACCTCTGCCCGGACACTGGCCATCCTGACAGGATTTTCGCGGTTTCTCTCAGTCCCTCCAGGCAGATGCTGGGAAGATACCGCGGTTCTGTTACACAGTTGTCCTCAGAACAGGTGATGCGATTGTGTTTCTTGTTGGAGATGGGGGGCCAACTTTTTTAAACATTAAACAGTTGCGGCTTCCAGTGAAGTGTAACATGAACAAAGAGAGCTTAAACACGCCATTATAATGCGACTTACTCTCATTCCAAGGAAAAACTCCACCGACTTTTTCTCGTTCGGAAGTAATCCTGAAATAATGACTCGCTTAGGTCTGTGCGTTATTTATGAGAGTTACATGTGAGATTTGAGGTTTTCATTGTGTCGTCTGGGTTATTGGAGCCGAGTTGGCTCAGGCGGTATAGCTACTATGTTACTGGGTTCGATTCGCGGCAAGGAAAATATATTTCTTCTCCATATCATCTTTCCCACGACTGCAACACGTGTATTTAAAAGATTTAATCGTAACTGGTTATTTGTATAGGCAATAAACTTTACATCATAGAAAAAAGTGTATTAGTCAAAACTTGAAACAATAAATTACAGTTGATTTGACGTACCCCCCACCCGAAGACTTCTTGTACTGCCACCGGTTGGGATGATATAGTCATGTTGGATTTGAGATTCCCACAGCGGCGACACTGTGAAGGAGTTCTTGTCTTTTGGGATATCATGCCGTGGAAGTAAACCAGCGTTCCACAGGGACATACTGAGAAGAAACCAGCCTGAAGCAGACAACAAGTTCTGCTTGGCCTACTCTTCGACTCTGAAGATGGAAGCCACATGTTCCTTGTCGGTTTACTTTCACCGGATTGCACGGCGTTATATTGCAGAAGAGAGGACTATTTGAGATAGTCAGGTTTATGTTTTATTAACGAAAAGCGCTTTTCGTCAGTTTGTATGAGAGAGATTTTCGGCTGTCAGCCTGCTCGGCGGTACAAACGACAATGACATTTCACTCTTTGCTTTATGGAACGTTTGTAGACTCAGTGCACATGTCATTGCTTTCTCCGGATTATTCGATGGTTCGAATTCCGTCCTGCTGGGACGGACAAACAGATGTTTTTCGCTACCGTGCGAACGTATGCATTGAAAAGGCATATTCTTTAACATGGCTTCCAGTATCGAGACTGCACAGCATCTGATGGTAGGATGGCTGATGAATAATGAATTGAAAAGGATTTAGAAGGAAGCGGTCGTGGCCTAGTTGAGGTACTGTTACCTAAAGGGACCAAGGAAGAGCACAAAAATACCCACCCAGGATAGCCGGTGTCCCGTCTGGGACTCGAACCAAGCCCCTGCCGAATACAAGCCCAGAGCGGTAGCTCTAACCCCACTTGTTCAGTAAAAAGACATCATGCTAGATATAGTTTTCTGTTCCGCGTAAAGAAAGGACACTTCTGTTGCGTTCACGTGTCTTAGCTGTCCTTTATCTCAACTTCCACTCTGATTCACGCATAGTGCGTTCAGATGCGTATAATGCGGTATCAGCGAAAATAATAGAACAAAAACAGACGTCGAATTTTGTAAGAAGGGAACAAACACGTCATCACACAATGTGGTTTGGGTAATGTAGCAGGAACACGCAGAGAAGCGTCATTAGATGCTCAGGTGCCCTGGATACAAGCTGCAGTGTTTCTTGAGAATTTCATATATATTGTGCTGACATTTTGTAAAACTGGAGACTTCTTTTGTCACCTGCTTCTTTTATGTTCTTGTATTCGTAATTACTGCGACATTCATGGCAGGACTTGAAATGGGGTAGCCGGGGAAGGACGCCATCTTCTGAATTTACAAGCGCTTCATTTTGAGGAAGCTATTTCCTCTGCCTTGAGATGTCACAACTATCATTCCCAACAAATGACACGCGTTGGAACACATTCACGAGACTACCGTGGAGTAATTTCCTTTACAGCTAATATCGGTCATCCCCCTGGCTTTTATGGATTGTCGGCCTAGTTCTAAATTGGAGCGCGTGCCTAGTTCTGAACTGGAGCGCCTACCTAGTTTTAAATTCGAACACCTGCCTAGTTATGAACGTGTAGCTAGTTCAGAAAAAGAAATTCGCCCCAAATTTACGGGTTCCGGAAACGTAACTCTGCCCCTTCTGAACGCAGTGGAATGTACTCCACTTTCTGATGCCTTTGGGATGGTATCCAGCCTTCACTCTGAGCACTCACCGGCCTTCTCTTGCTTCTCTACTGCTTTATCTCGAAGCTAATCGATACATTTCGCTCTGACCTATGCGAATAAGTACAAAATTCGCAAGACCCTGCAAGCATGGCTGGAACAATGAGGTTTCGTCACGTCCGTGCCGGACCCGCAGGTGGGGAACTGGTGACTTCGGTTCGGTTGGCACGTCATTTCAAAACCTACATCTGTCACGTGACATCCTGAAATTTGAACAAAATATTTATATTTACATATCACACAACGATACCACTATTCTACAAGTCTTAAGATCGCGAGTTTGATTCCCGATGGAGTCAGTGGATTTTTTCAGTTGACCTAATCCTTTCAGCTTCGTTATGTCTCTGGGGGCCGACTCAGCCTCTAACAGAAATGAGTACCAGGAATCTTCCTGGGGAGTAAAGGGCGGCCATCGCGTAAGGCTGCCAACCTCACCGCCATATGTCAGCCGACTATCTAGAAAATGTAGGAGCCTCGATGTCTCACAAACCTATGGACCCCCACGGCCTGTTACAGGGATAGCTTTACCTTTTTTACCGTACTCTACAGAAACTGTAATTGTCAGACTACTTTTATATTTTAGCTGTTATCATGTGAACGTCGATTGCGTAACTCCTCTGATATGTTGTAAATTAAATGGCTGATGCAGCACTGAAGTATGCCAGTTACGTTCTTTATCGTGTTGTCAAGAGCCCTGAGGCAGATGAATCCAGTCCATAGCACCCTGTCCGTGTTGTCAAGAGCCCTGAGGCAGATGAATCCAGTCCTTAACACCCTGTCCGTGTTGTCAAGAGCCCCGAGGCAGATGAATCCAGTCCTTAACACCCTGTCCGTGTTGTCAAGAGCCCCGAGGCAGATGAATCCAGTCCTTAACACCCTGTCCGTGTTGTCAAGAGCCCTGAGGCAGATGAATCCAGTCCATAGCACCCTGTCCTGCTTCTCTAAGATCTATTTTAATATTGCCCTCCTACCTGCGTCTAGGACTTCTTACTTGTCTTTTTCCTTTCGATTTTCACACCAAAACCCTGCACACCTTCGTCTTCAACCTTCATCTTCACTCCTGTGCGTGCTACATGCTCCGCCCATCTCATCATCCTTGACTTGAGTATAATTATATTTGGCGAAGAGTGAAATTTATCAGGTTGCTCATTAGTAGCTTCTCTCCAACCTCCTCTTATTTGAAGATTTGTATTTTCCGGGATGTAACGCTTTGTAGTCTGTTGAAATGCAACCAACGTTTCTGACGAACTTGTCCTCTCCATATTTAGGGTCGAAGAATAAGCCAAGGTAGAAACCAGTGTAAAAGCAAATAGCCAACACCCCAGCTTCCACGCTGATTTCTCTGATTGGCTTATTTTTCGATCATGAAAATGGAGGCGACATGCTCTTCCGAAACATCGGCCGACTTTCAACAGACTACACGGCGTTATATCCCAGAAGACAATACTCGTCATTACCACCCACTGAGAACCTCAAATCCTACTCCCCTTATTTCATCGCTCTCCACCACCCTCAGTTCGTGTTCCCCCCTTAATGTCAGAGACAACATTTCATACCCATACTAAACTGCAGGCAATATTATATTTCTGTATGTTTTAAATTTTACGTTTTTAGACAGCGGACAGGAAGCGAAAAGGCTCTGAACTAACAGGTAACAAGCATTACCCGAATTTAATCAACTCTTAATTTCCTCATGAATCAAATTTTGAATTGCTATTGTAGTGCCCAGATATTTGAACTTAGCCACATTTCGTTATTCAATATATTTGTGCCGCCTCGCCACATCTGTTGGTCTGACAGGCCTGGAATCGCAGTCCAGAACCGTACAGTTTGTAGTGTTATTTACTTAAATGACTCCCCTGCAGTAGCAGAATTTATCGATACACTATATTCACGTAGACAAATATGCTTTGGGACGCGTCGGGTATTGATCGGTTCGGTATTTGCTGTCCGAAGCATCCAGGAAACACGAATGCCTCTAAGTAAAAGCTTATTGCGCATTCGCGTTGTTGCAGCAGTAAACCAACAAACAGTAATGAAATCCCAGAGTCACTGCCACCGCCAAGGACTGGGACAGTCGTTTTAAAAACTTATTTACGCAACACATGGGCTAGAAGGCGAATGCATACAGGGCTTTGGTGGGAAAGCCGGAAGGAAGGAGACCACTAGGAAGACCTAGACGTAGGCGACCAGTCAGCTACATCTGAAGTCAAGAATGGTGGAGCTATACCTCCACTCTCCCATACGTCTTCATGGCGTTGTGTTTAATTAAGTACGGAGACAACTTTACCTTTTTAGTATAATGTGGCGTATTCGCTCAAAGCAAGAACTGTGTAGCCAGAAAAATAGTCGTTGCTAGGTAATGCCCGCAACATATACGAATGCAACAATTGTCGGGAATGAGAAGTAACGTGTAGAGCCTTTGCTGTGGAACAATTGGGTAAACATATTTACGCCTAACAATGGAAGTATTGCTGGAAGACGTTTCTGTTGGATCCGCCCTGGGGCTATATAACGAGGACCCCAGGCCGGCTCGGAGGATTGATGGAGTTAGGGGAGGATTGGCAGTGCAATTGAGCTCGGCAAGGGAGGCTAAGTACAGTGGTCAGCTGAGAGAATTGACAAGAGTTCTGCACGGGCGGCCGTGACAAGAGGACTTGAGCGCGGGATGCTAAAGAAACTCCACAGTTAGAAGCCGTTGCCAGGGAACGGCAGATTAATACATAGCAGTCTGGAAAAAAGCTTAGCGGGTGCTGCAGTGAACTGTAAAGTGTGGAGATCAGCGGTGGCGCTGTAATTTACTTCTAGTTCCGAGTGGTGTCAATAAATCCAGTATTCAATCCATACCCCGTCTGTAGTCACACATATAACATGTGGCAGTATGAATAGTAACTTGGACGGAATGCTGTATCCTAGTTCTCAGAAGCCAATAATCATTACAAGCTTACAGCGTGTGTTGAACGGGCAGGGAAACATTGCGGTACTCAATGTCTGGGTACCGTGGTTCACAAAGTTGATTTGAAACAGATCGCCTCGTTTTGAACTTGTTACTTTGATGCACGTAACTACTTCTCATGGAAATGGCAGTCATTAGTGCCGCTCGCTTGTGAGTATCTGATGAAACCCACCCCCCATCTCGGTGTCTGTCACAGGGGTGGTCCATTTGTCGTTACCTCGGCGGTATGCGACCTCATGAAGTGCAGAATGTCTTTAACACAGTACCTAGTTCTCTTGTCTGGAATATAAGGCCGTGTAGTCTTGTGAAAGTTAACCTACGTTTCGTAGGAATATGTCGCCTCAATCTTCAGGGTGTAACAGTAAGCCAATCAAGAAACCAACATGAAGTAGGCAGCAAAAATACTGCACCGGATTACACGGTGTTATGTCGCAGAAGATAGAACTGACTTCATGATCATCGCTATGAGAATCACCACATGACACAGGGATTAGAGCCCCCTGTTAAAGGGTGATTGAGATCGAAACGAGCCAAAATCTAAATCGTTCTGGCAACTTTTAGTCACCCGAGAACAAGTCAAGTCAAAGTCACATTGCCAATGACAGTCAGTCAGTGGGGCTCCTGACCAGATATTAGTTTCTGTTTGACAGTTACTGACCTGTCCATGTGGGGCGCCCTCTCTGGCGAAGGACGGGTTTGTCATTTGTCAGAATAACAGTCAGCAGTTAACAAGTCAGTTGTCAGAATGTATATTATTTATATTTTACATGTTATGACATGGTATTACATAAATGTATTTACAAGATGTGCATGGCCTCTGTCAGTCCAGGCTCAGTACAGCAGATCATGCCTTATCAGTAGCTCCTGCTACAACGGCAGTCTAGCCATTTGAACTGTCGTGTGCTTGACCTCCACCAAGTTTAAATCTCTTGTGTTTCCTGTTTCGGGCTTCGCCTTGTCCAACGTTTACGAACATTTGCATTTTCATGTTTTTGTATGGGCTTCTGCTTGTCGCCTGCATAATTTTGTTTTATACACGTATGTACGGAAGTTTGTAAACCATGTGCAAGTCGCGAAACACGATTTATGCAAATCCATAAAATAGTTTCATCTGAGATGTAATGTGCGGGAACACGAACGCTGACTCTCCATTATGCGTTAATTTTATGAATTTGGTGAAGGAAAAAATCATAAAATGTTGTTTATTGCCGTTTCGCAAGAAGCGGTTTTCTAGACGCGAAACTGCATGAAAGCTTCTGACAGTCCTCACGAATTGTTGATGCTAATGGACAGAAGAACAGACACGATTCCTCCATATGTGGTCTGTAGTGCCCTGTTCGTGAATAATGCCTGAAACCTGTGTGTTTGGCATTAGGATTTGGTTCAGCGTATCCTCTAATGTGAAACACACGCTGTAGGCAAAATGGCGCACAGCAGTGGTATAATACTGTCAAGTGCAATTTATTTTTGGGCTCTGTTCCAAGATAAGGAAAATACCGCCTTTTTGACAGTGCATTTTGTGTGTTGTGTCTTATTGTTTCTTCCTTCCTCTGCTACGTATAACTCTTGAACCATTTAAGTGATTGTCATTAAAACTGGCACAAATGTGGCATATACGAATTTGGCATTGCCCTTTCTCATAAATTTAAATCATCAGAATACCAAAATAATGGTCATTCGAACATTGAAATAGCATTTCTTGTGTGCCATTGGATTTAGGAATGAATTTTAGTAGTTACTGACGTGTGTCAATGTGGGGAGCAATTGGCGACGGCCAAATATAATAATAATAATAATAATAATAATAATAATAACAGTAATAATAATCATCATCATCGGGCTACAAGCTGGACGCATGATGAAATGCAGTTCAATTCCGGCACGGGCAAGAAATATTTCGCACTTCCATGGCGTTCATACCGGCTCTGGGGCCAATCGAACTTGCTATACGAGGGGGTACCCAAAAGAAACCGAACTTATTTTTTTGTAAACTTATTTATTCAAATTTTAAGCACAAACCTTCAATCCCCTTCAAAGTACTCTCCACTTACACTAATACACTTGTCTAGTCTTTTATTCCATTTTTCAAAACATTGTCTAAATTCATCTTTTGAGATGCTTGACAGCGCCTCCGTCGTTTTTTCCTTCACCTCAGCAACATCAGCAAAACGCTGAAAAAAAGTTTTGATCATTTCGGGACTCTTCTTTCAAAGCACAGCATGCTTCCACGCGACCTTGTTTTTGTTCAGCAGTCAGCAGTCGTGGCACGAATTTCGCAGCCACCCTTTTCATTCCCAAATCTTCTGTCAAAATTCGCTGAACTGAGCTCCAAGTCACTCCCGACAGCTCCACAATTTCTTCAATGGTCCGTCGTCGATCTTCCTTGATGATTTCACGAATTTTTTCAACATTTTCATGTGTTCGGGCCGTGGAAGGACGACCAGAACGAGGTTTGTCATCAATTGACATTTCACCATTTTTGAAACGGGAAAACCACTCAAACACTTGAGTTTTCCCCATAGCATCGTCCTTGTACGGCGTTTTTAACATTTCAAGAGTTTCTGTTCCACTTTTCCCGAGCAAGAAGCAGAATTTCACCGCCGCACGCTGTTCACGAAAATCAGCCATTGCAAAAACGACGATCACACAAAACAGTTGTCACTATAAACTCTGCCGAAACTAGTCCTTACCTTCTGAAGCAACGGTAGTCGGCTTATCGACTCAGGAATGTTGGCTCTATGCGCTCATAGCGGCAAAACGCGGTACTACAGAAGCTCTGCCCACAAAAAAAAAATAGTTCGGTTTCTTTTGGGTACCCCATCGTATAATGGTTACCGGGGACCCTCCTCGAAGGGTAGAACGACAAGTGCGTGAAGCTGATGGACCACCTCATAGCGTTATCATGGCGTAGTGCTTAATAAATTAAGAACAGGGAAAAGTGCCTTTACTACTGTTACAGATACTGTTAGTTCCTCGGAACTCTACCCGTGGTAGAGGGGTCTACCATCTCCCGCGGAGCTGGGGGAGCAGTCTTATCAGCTTACGTCAGGGTGGGTACTACCATTTTGGAATGTAGCGTCTTGGAGTGTGGTGAGGTGTATAGTACTACTCCTGGTCTCCGTAGGAGATGTCTTCTGCTCGGGGAGTAGCTCTGAACGTCACCACAGCAAGCGTGCAGCTTCGCGTGCTCCACAACAGCGTTTAGCTTTCCGCGCGGCTAAAGTTACGAGGCACTAACTATACTCGTTATACCATCATCACATCATCTTGCTTTGGAGGAGTTAAAATTGCACAATTTACATATGAGGAGACATCGCCTCGTTGCTCTCTTTCTCATTCAAGCTTACCTTATATCTGAATTCTGTCCTTCTGTTTTGGAAATTGCTCGGTATGTAAGAGACTTTGCTTTGTTCAGTGTCTGCTCCTCGTGTAAAACTGTCCCTCCGCTAGATGTGCACCAGCTGCTAATGTTGTTTGCAGGGACGTTGACTATTCGGGGCCAAGAACGTTCTCATTGATAATATTTTATAGTATGTTAACGTTATTATTATTACGTGTATGAATATTATGCTTTCTCGCAGCATAATGGCATAACCATTGCAAATGTACTTGTTTTGCTTCTCTCAACTGTGAATGATAACTTTGATCTTTCATGGAATTATTATTATTATTATTATTATTATTATTATTATTATTATTATGTAAACTGCCTTTTAAAATTTATCTTACACAGTATAGGGTAGTATGAACTGGATTAATTCGGCTCAGGATAGGGATCAGTGGAGGGCTCTTGTGAACACGGTAATGAACCTGCGGGTTCAATAAAATGTTGGGAAATTCTTGAGTAGCTGCGTGATCG